>NW_024080921.1:2182311-2184416 GCF_003009895.1 Hyaena hyaena
CCAGGCTCTGAGCTGGCAGTCAGCACAGAGCCCGACGCGGGGCTCGAACCCACGAACCGCGAGATCATGACCTAAGCGAAAGTTGGACGCTTAACCGACTAAGCCACCCAGGCGCCCCTCAAACTCATTTTTTATAGATGGTATGTGTATACATTAAAAAATCCTATATAAAGATATTTAAGTTGTTTCTAATTTTTACTCTTGTAAACTGCTGTAATCGATTTCTTGTGTATATATTTCCTAATATGTTGATTATTTCTTGATAATAAATGCCAATAGCTTGACTGTTGTCAAAGAGTATGCAGATTTGAATATTTAAATCATTACAAAATTACTCAAGGCCATTTATACTCCTCTGTACTGGATATGAATGCTTCATTTCTCATATTCTCCCCAATACTCGGTCTTATTTATCTTTTAATTCTGTCTCAACTTTTTTGATAAAATATTGATTTCTCATAGTTCTTTGGGTTTTTCTATTCCTTGGTATTTACCAAGCTGAACCATCTTTTTAACTGCCTATTGGTCATCTACTTATTCTTCTGTGAATTATCTTTTTATGTAAATTGCCCAACGTTATATTGAGTTATAAGTGTTTTCTTACTGATTAATAATAACTCTTTAAATAATAAAGTGATTAACATTTTGATCCTTTCATGTGTTACCAAAAGAGTTCACCATTTTGTTTGCTCTGAGCTTTTGTATATTTTTCCACATAGAACGTTTTATTTTTTTTTTAAGTGTATTAATGTAAATCTTTTCTTTTGTTGCTTCTGAATTTGGAATTATGTTCACAAAGGCATTCACCAGCCCAAGATGTGAAAACATTCTCTCATGTGTACTTGTGGTACTTACAGGATTTTTCTTTTTGAATCTACATTTTTAATAGCATTTTATTAGCATAGACTTTGGATTTATTAGCATGTCCCATTTCTTATTATTTTAAATCTCTCTTCCATAACTGTGGTTACATCCCCTTTCTTAAAGTTATACTTTTGTTTTTTTCTCTTTTTTCCTCTATCAGTTCCCGCCAAGTTTGCATATGTTATTTTCTTTTAAGAAAACCAGCCCTTGAATTTTTGGGTTAGTTCTTGATACCTGCTTTCTAACTTATTTACTGCTTCTTGCTTTGTGAATCTATCCCTCTTCTTCCTGTTTATTATATTGTACTTTCTCTAACTTGAATCCTTTATTAAACTATTAAATAGTTCTTTCCTTTTAATAAAGGAAATATGTAAGGTTAGAGGCCACATCTTATTGCTTTGCATGTGTAAAAGTATCATTAGATTTGATTTCCAAATAATTTGAATGATTAAGCTCTCACACATCACAGTTTCACAGTTGATTTAGCTCAGGTCTTAACATTAAGAAGTCATGGATCTCTATCTTGATTAGGGTTATTTGGGTGATTGTTACATAGAGGTTTACATTTGTCAAAAGTTATCAACCTGTATTTTTGAGAGCTGTGTATTTTACCATCTATAAAATATGCTTCAATGAAATTACTACCATGACAAAAAAATAAAAGAGAGCAAGGGGAAAGATATTCTTGGCACAGCTGTCTAGCTTTCCTGGTTCCATAGAGATGCACTGGAAGAGCTGGGGCAGGCGACTTCAAACTCTGGGAGCTTGCATACCAGCCACACTGCTTTCCTTAGTCACTATGTAAGCCCCTTCTTTGTATGCAAGGCACAGATGATGTGTATGTCACCCCCCCCCCCAGCTACATTTGAATATGTTGAAGATATCTGGGAATGCAATTTTACCGTAACCAACTTATTTATACTTTGGAAGACTAAACCTGTGGGTTCTTTATCTTCACTCCTTCCACATCATTTCCTACAAAGATACTCCTGGTCCATGGATTTCATTACTTTATCCATGGATTGCCTAAATTCTGGCAGTTATCATGGATCTCAATTATTACAGTCAAGCCTGTTTATCATTTGGTTCCATATAGGAATTTTGGCCTATTTATATCTAGATTAGGGTGTGAAGCTTTAAGACTTTATTCTGTCTTTGCATCCTTTTTTTTTTTTTTTTACAAATAGTTTATTGTCAAATTAGTTTCCACATAACAATATAACACTCAGTGCTCATCCCCA
>NW_024080922.1:0-112254 GCF_003009895.1 Hyaena hyaena
TGGGGGGGAGGGGGGGATGGACATGGAGGAAGGCACTTGTGGGGATGAGCACTGGGTGTTATGTGGAAACTAATTTGACAATAAACTATTGTAAAAAAAAAAATAAAAAATAAACATTAAAATTTTTAAATAATAAATAAAATTCAGATTGAAAAAGAGAAACCAGAGTGCTGGCTTTGACACTAGACTCTCCTCTTTTCCATATTTGTGATTGCTTTCTTCAGCAGGGAGAAACATGCATTTTATTATTAATAAAAGGGGTTTTCTTCCAGGTTTCCTGAGGTATAATTGGCAGAACTGTAATATAAGTGTACACATGATCACTTGATAGATGTATACATTGTAAAAGAATTCCCACAATCCCACAATTAACACATCTGTACCTCACATATTTGTTTTTTGTTTTTTTAGTTTTTTTAGTTTTAGTTTTTTGGGGTTTTGTTTTTGGTTGTTTTTGGTTTTTTTGTTTTTTGGGTTTTTTTTGGTAAGAACAGTTTTCTCTCATAGCAAATTTTTTTTTTTTAATTTTTTTTAATGTTTTATTTATTTCTAGGAGAGAGATAGAGACAGCATGAGCAGGGGAGGGTCAGAGAGAGAGGGAATCACAGACTCTGAAACAGGCTCCAGGCTCTGAGCTGGCAGTCAGCACAGAGCCCGACGCGGGGCTCGAACCCACGAACCGCGAGATCACGACCTAAGCGAAAGTCGGACGCTTAACCGACTAAGCCACCCAGGCGCCCCTCTCATAGCAAATTTTAATTATACAATACACTAGTATCAACTACAGCCACCATGTTATAGATTAGATCCTCAGACTTTATTCATGTTATAACTGAAAATTTGTACCTTCTTATCAACCTCTCTCCTTTTCCCCTACTGCCTGCCATTCTGCTCTATGTTTCTATGAGTTTGACTTGTTTTTTTTAAGACTCCACATATAAGTGATACCATGCAGAATGTGTCTTTCACTTAGCAATGTCACCACCGTTTGTTATCTCTTGTCTTTTTGCTAATGGACATCCCAACAGGTGTGGGGTGATATCTCACTGTGGTTTTGATCTGAACATCCCTGATAGTTAGTGGTTCTTTTATTTTTGTTTCTGTTTTGTTTTTCCTGATGGTTAGTGTTATTGATCACTTTTTCATGTACCTCTTGACTATCTGTATGTTTTCTTTGGAAATTTGTCTATTCAGATTGCCTGTCCATTTTTTAAGTTGGGTTGTTTGGTTTTTTTGCTAGTGAGGCATATGAATTCCTTGTATATTTAACCCCTTATCAAATAGGTGGTTTGCAAATATTTTTCTTCCCACTCTGTAGGTTGCCTTTTCATTTTGCTGATGGTTTCCTTTGCTGAGAATAAAAATGATTTTAGAATTGTTAGCCCAGACTACTGCAAAAAGCAAGCCTACTAACTAGAGTTCAGTATTTGTTAACTTTATTTCTCCCGAGGTAAAATTTGCATGAAGTGCAATGCAGACATCTTAGATGTGCAATTCACTGAGGTTTGATAAATCTATATTCCAACCAAGATATAAAGAACACTTGTATTATTCCAGAAATTGCCCTTGTGACCTCTTCTGGTCAATCCCAGTCACCATAGACAACACTGCTCTCAAATCTATCACCAGAGATTATTTTAGCTACTCCTGAACGTCATATAAATGGAATCATCAAACACTTGTTCTTTTATGCCTGGGTGCTTCTGCTCAACACAATGTCTCATTTTGTCATCAAGATTAAGCTAAGGTCATAGAAACAACTGGGGACTATTTGATTTTTATTATTCTTTAATATCTCTAAGATTAAGATTAGAAGACTATCTCTAAGATTAAAATGATTTGTTCTTTGAAAAATTGTCAGAATTTGCCTGTAAAAGTCCTCTGGTTTTCGTGTTTTCTTTGTATGAAAATTTTAAACTACAATTTCAATTTCTTTATAAATGTTGGGTCATTCAGTCTTTCTGTTTCTGTTTTGAGACGATTTCAGTAGGTCCTTTTATCCTATGAACTTTTCCAGTTTATCTAAGCTTCTAAATGTATCAACATAAATCTGTTCATATATTCCTTATTTTAATTTTGGTTGTATCTGTAGTTATATAATTTTCCCTTTCTAAATATTACTATTTTTTCCTTCATTAATCTCACCAGACATGTAACTACTTTATTAGTCTCTTTTGAGGGCAAAATTTTGGTTTTATTGATGATCTCTACAGTATTTTTAAAATTATTACTGATTTCTGCTCTTATTTTTCATGTTCTCTCTCCTTCCACATTCTCTGGATGTATTCTGTTGTTTTATTTTCTTCAGTTTCATTATATTGATGCTTAGCCTTTCTTCCTTTTTAAAATAAATGTTTAAGGCAATACATTTCATCCTAACTATCACTCAAAAATGCTTTACATTTATAGCTTGCCTCATTTAAGAAAAGATTTATAAAGAGGCATATAGTATAAGATTTAAAAACTAGATTGTGAAGGGGCACCTGAGTGGCTCAGTCGGTTGAGTGTCCAACTCTTGATTTTGGCTAATGTCATCATCTCAGGACCGTGGGATCCAGCCCCGCATTGCCCCAAGTCCACACTCAGTACAGAGCATGCTTAAGATTCTCTCTTTCAGGCACCTGAATGGCTCAGTCAGCTAAGCATCCGACTTCAGCTCAGGTCATGATCTCACAATTCGTGGGTTCGAGCCCTGTGCTGGGCTCTGTGCTGACAGCTCAGAGTCTGTAGCCTGCTTCCAATTCTCTCTCTCCCTCTCTCTCTGCCCCTCCCCTGCTCATGCTCTCTCTAAAATAAATAAACATTAAAAAAAATTCTCTCTCTTTCTCTGCCCTGTCTCTTGCTCATGTGCCCTCTCTCTGTGTGTGTAAAATTAAAAAAAAAAAAAAAAAAAGACTGTTAGGAAGTTCTTTAAAGATGGCAGTGGTGGTTTTGTGGGTCATGTTTTAACTCAATTGCTTCTTCACATTTATAGTGGGTTTCTTGTTGGCAGCATATAGCTGAATATTGCTGTTTTTTTCCAATCTGATCATCTCTGCTTTAGAATTAGATATTTATGCAATTTATATTTAATGTAATTACTGATATGTTTTCATTTAAATCTTCCATATAGCTATTATTTTCTGTATGTTGTATCTGTTCTTTGTTCTTTTACTCTTTTTGTATCCTTTTTTCACTGAGGAAGGATTTTTTTATTATTCAATTTTATCTCCTTTGTTGTCTTACTAGCTATAACTCTTTGTTGCATTTAGTGCTTACTTTAGGTTTTATAGTACACATCTTATTTTTATCCATCCACCTCCAAGCGATATTATATCACTTCACAAATAACATAAGAATCTTAATCTTACAATAGCATGCTTCAATTTCTTTGGAGAAATGTTTATTCAAGTCCTTTGCCCATTTTGAAAATGGGTTGGTTATTTTGCTATTGAGTTGTAGGTGTTTCTTATATATTTTGGAAATTAGCCCTTTGTCAGATGTATGTTTGCAAATACTTTCTCCCATTCTATAGGCTGCTCTTTCATTTTGTTGATTGCTTCCTTTGCTGTGCAGAAGCTTTTTGTTTGATATAGTCCCAATTGTCTAGGTTAGCTTTTGTTGCCTGTGCTTTTGGTGTTATTCCCAAGAAATCATTAGTAAGGCCAATGTCCAGGAGATTTTCTTTCATATTTTCTTCTAGGAATTTTATAGTTTGTCTCATTTCATCTGTCTTTTTGAGCATCACCATCCTAGTGGATATGAAGTAGAATCTCACTGTGCTTTCAATTTGCATTTCTCTGATGGCTAATGATACTGAGCATCTCTTCATGTGCTTGTTGTCCATTTGTGCATCTTCTTTGGAGAACTGCTTATTCAAATATTTTGCCAACATTTAAATTGGGTTATTTGCTTTTTTATTATTGAGTTGTAAATGTCTTTCTACATTGCACATGCAAGTCGCTTATTAGATCTATGATTTGCAAAAACTATTTCCAATCTGTGGGTTATCTTTTCATTCTCTGATGGTATCCTTTAAGACAGAAAAGTTTTTATTTTTTTTTTTTACAAATAGTTTATTGTCAGATTAGTTTCCACATAACACCCAGTGCTCATCCCCACAAGTGCTCTCCTCCATGCCCATTCCCCCTCCCCTCCACATCCATCAGTCCTCAGTTTTTGTCAGCATTCAAGAGTCTCTCATGGTTTGCCTCTCTCCCTCTCCCCCACCATTGCCCCCCTTCTTCTCCCCCTTGTTCCTCAGTTAAGTTCCTCCTAATCCTCCTATACGTGCAAACATATGATATTTGTCCTTCTCTGCCTGACTTATTTCACTCAGCATAACACCCTCAAGGTCCATCCATGTTGCTACACATGGCCAGATTTCATTGTTTCTCATTGCCATGTAGTATTCCATGGTATAGATAAACCACATCTTCTTGATCCATTCATCTGTTGATGGACACTTAGGCTCTTTCCATGTTTTAGCTATTGTGGAGAGTGCTGCTATGAACATTGGGGTACATGTGCTCCTATGCCTCAGCATTTCTGTATCCCTTGGGTAAATTCCTAGCAGTGCTATTGCTGGGTCATAGGGGAGTTCTATTGTTAGTTTCCTGAGGAACCTCCACACTGTTTTCCAGAGGGGCTGTACCAGTTTACATTCCCACCAACAGTGTAGGAGGGTGCCCGTTTCTCCACATCCTCGCCAGCATCTAGAGTTCTCTGATTTGCTCATTTTAGCCACTCTGACTGGCGTGAGGTGGTATCTCAGTGTGGTTTTGATTTGTATTTCCCTGATGAGGAGGGATGCTGAGCATCGTTTCATGTGTCTGTTGGCCATCTGGATGTCCTCTTTGGAGAAGTGTCTGTTCATGTCTTCTGCCCATTTCTTCACTGGGTTGTTTGTTTTTCGGGCGTGTAGTTTGGTGAGTTCCTTATAGATTCTGGATATTAACCCTTTATCTGATATGTCATTTGCAACTATCTTTTCCCATTCCGTTGGTTGCCTATTAATTTTCTGGGTTGTTTCCTTGGCTGTGCAGAAGCTTTTAATCTTGATGAGGTCCCAACAGTTTATTTTTGCTCTTGATTCCCTTGCTTTTGGGGATGTGTCAAGTAAGAAGTTGCTGCGGTGGAGGTCAAGGAGGTTGTTTCCTGCTTTCTCCTCTAGGGTGTTGATAGTTTCCTGTCTCACGTTCAGGTCCTTTATCCATTTTGAGTTGATTTTTGTGCATGGTGTGAGAAAATGATCTAGTTTCATTCTTCTGCATGTTGCTGTCCAGTTCTCCCAACACCATCTGTTAAAAAGGCTGTCTTTTTTCCATTGGATATTCTTTCCTGCTTTGTCAAAGATCAGTTGGCTGTATACTTTTGGGTCCACTTCTGAGTTCTCAATTCTGTTCCATTGGTCTATGTGTCTGTTTTTGTGCCAATACCATACTGTCTTGAGGATGACAGCTTTGTAGTAGAGGCTGAAGTCTGGGATGGTGATACCTCCCGTTTTGGTTTTATTTTTCAGTATTACTTTGGCTATTCGGGGTCTTTTGTGGTTCCATACAAATTTTTGGATAGTTTGTTCTAGTTTTGAGAAGTATGCTGGTGCAATTTTGATTGGAATTGCATTGAATGTGTAGAGTGCTTTAGGTAGTAATGACATCTTAACTATATTTATTCTTCCTATCCATGAGCATGGAATGTTTTTCCATTTCTTTGTGTCTTCTTCAATTTCCTTCATAAGTTTTCTATAGTTTTCATCATACAGATCTCTTGTATCCTTGGTTAGGTTTATTCCGAGGTATTTTATGGTTTTTTGTGCAATTGTGAATGGGATCAGTTTCTTGATTTCTCTTTCTGTTGCTTCATTATTGGTGTATAAAAATGCAACCGATTTCTGTACGTTGATTTTGTACCCTGCAACTTGGCTGAATTCTTGGATCAGTTCTAGTAGGCTTCTGGTGGAGTCTGTCGGGTTTTCTATGTAGAGTATCATGTCATCTGCGAAGAGTGAAAGTTTGACTTCCTCTTTGCCAATTCTGATGCCTTTGATTTCCTTTTGTTGTCTGATGGCTGATGCTAGGACTTCCAGCACTATGTTAAACAACAGTGGTGAGAGTGGACATCCCTGTCGTGTTCCTGATCTCAGGGGGAAAGCTCTCAGTTTTTCCCCGTTGAGGATGATGTTAGCTGAAGGCTTCTCATAGATGGCTTTGATGATGTTTAAGTAGGTTCCTTCTATCCCAACTTTCTCGAGAGTCTTTATTAAGAAGGGATGCTGTATTTTGTCAAATGCTTTTTCTGCATCTATTGACAGGATCATATGGTTTTTATCTTTTCTTTTATTGATATGATGGATCACATTGATTGATTTGCGAATGTTGAACCAGCCCTGTAACCCAGGAATGAATCCCACTTGATCTTGGTGGATGATTCTTTTGATATGCTGCTGGATTCGATTTGCAAGGATCTTGTTGAGAATTTTTGCATCCGTATTCATCAAGGATATTGGCCTATAGTTCTCTTTTTTTGTTGGATCTCTGTCTGGCTTGGGAATCAGAGTGATGCTGGCTTCATAAAATGAGTCCGGGAGTTTTCCTTCGACTTCTATTTTTTGGAATAGCTTGAGAAGAATTGGGATTAATTCTGTTTTAAATGTCTGGTAGAATTCCCCAGGGAAACCATCAGGTCCAGGGCTCTTATTTGTTGGGAGATTTTTGATCACTGATTCGATTTCTTCACTCGTTATGGGTCTGTTCAGGTTTTCTATTTCTTCCCGTGTGAATTTTGGTAGTGAGTGTGTGTTTAGGAATTTGTCCATTTCTTCTAAGTTGTCCAATTTGTTGGCATATAATTTTTCATAGTATTCCCTGATAATTGCTTGTATTTCTGAGGGGTTGGTTGTAATAAGTCCATTTTCATTCATAATTTTGTCTATTTGGGTGCTCTCTCTTTTCTTTTTGATAAGCCTGGCTAGAGGTTTGTCAATTTTGTTTACTTTTTCAAAAAACCAACTCTTGGTTTCATTGATCTGTTCAATTGTTTCTTTGGTCTCTATGTTGTTTATTTCTGCTCTAATTTTTACTATTTCTCTTCTTCTACTGGGTTTAGGGCGTTCTTGTTGCTCTGCCTCTAGCTCCTTTAGGTGAGCTGTTAGATTTTGGACTTGTGCTTTTTCTAATCTCTTGAAATAGGCCTGGAGAGCAATGTACTTTCCTCTTAGGACTGCCTTTGCCGCATCCCATAGAGTTTGAATTGTTGTGTTTTCATTTTCATTTGTTTCCATATATTTTTAAATTTCTTCTCTAATTGCCTGATTGGCCCATTCATTCTTTACTAGGGTATTCTTTAACCTCCATGTTTTTGGAGGTTTTCCAGACTTCTTCCTGTGATTGATTTCAGGTTTCAAAGCATTATGATCTGAAAGTGTGCATGGTAGGATCTCTATTCTTTTATATTTATTGAGGGCTGCGTTATGTCCCAGTATGTGACCTATCTTGGAGAATGTGCCATGCGCACTTAAGAAGAAAGTGAATTCCTTGGCCTCAGGATGCAGAGTTCTAAATATATCTGTCAGATCCATCTGGTCCATTGTGTCAATCAAGTCCGTTGTTTCTTTAGTGATTTTCTGTCTGGTTGATCTATCCATTGCTGTAAGCAGAGTATTAAAGTCTCCTGCTATTAGCACATTCTTATCTATAAGGTTTTTACTGTTTGTGATTAATTGTTTTAAATATTTAGGTGCTCCCATATTCGGTGCATAGACATTTATAATTATTAGTTCTTCCTGATGGATGGACCCTGTAATTATCATATAATGCCCTTCTTCATCCCTTGTTATTGTCTTTAATTTAAAGTCCAGTTTGTCTGATATAAGTATAGCTACTCCAGCTTTCTTTTGACTTCCCGTAGCATGATAGATATTTCTCCATCCTCTTACTTTTAATCTGAAGGTATCTTCCAGTCTAAAATGCGTTTCTTGTGACAGCAAATAGATGGATTTTGTTTTTTTATCCATTCTGCTACCCTATGTCTTTTGATTGGGGCATTCAGCCCATTTACATTCAGTGTTGTTATTGAAATATGTGGGTTTAGAGTCATTGTGTCCTTTGTGGGGTTCATGCTTGTGGTGGTGTCTCTGGTGTCTTCGTTCCTTGCAATACTTCCTTCAGAGCGTCCCCCTCAGGATTTCTTGGAGCGCTGGCTTAGTGGTGACAAATTCTTTCCATTTTTGTTTATTTGGAAAGACTTTTATCTCTCCTTCTATTTTGAATGACAGGTTTGCTGGATAGAGAATTCTTGGCTGCATATTTTTTCTGTTCATCGCATTGAAGACCTCTTGCCATTCCTTTCTGGCCTGCCATGTTTCAGTAGATAGGTCTGTCACCACTCTGATAGGTTTCCCTTTGTATGTGAGGGCCCTTTTCTCCCTAGCTGCTTTCAAAATTCTCTCTTTGTCCTTCTATTTTGCCATTTTCACTATGATATGTCATGCAGAAGATCAATTCAAATTATGTCTGAGGGGAGTTCTCTGTGCCTCTTGTATTTCAACTTTTACTTCCTTCCCCAGGTTGGGGAAGTTCTCTACTATAATTTGTTCCAGGACTCCTTCAGCACCTTTCCCCCTCTCTTCCTCTTCTGGGATTCCTATGATACGGATATTGTTGCGTTTGACCGTGTCGCTGAGCTCTCGAATTCTTCTTTCATGTTCCTGGATCAGTTTGTCTCTTTTTTTGTCAGCTTCTTGTTTTTCTATAATGGTGTCTTCTAAATCACTTATTCTCCTTTCTGCCTCTTCAATCGTGCATTGGAGGCCTCTAATTTATTATGTATTTCATTTATCCCTTTTTTTAATTCATCATGCCTATTTTTGTTCTCCATGTTGTTTGTAGCCATAGTTTCTTTGATGTCCTCTATGCTTTTTGCAAGCCCAGCGATTAATTTTATGATTATTTTTCTAAAATCTTGTTCAGTTATGCTGCTTATATCTGTTTTAAGCAGTTCATTAGCTGTCAATTCTTCTTGGAATTTCTTTGGAGGAGAGCTCTTTCGTTTCGTCATTTTGGTTAGCTTTCTCTCTCTTGTTAGTTTTAAAGACTTGTGATGCTCTCTGCACCTGTGAGCGCTGCTGTACCCAAGAGGACTCTTTGACTGTCCAGGGCCTATCCTTTCAGAAAGTGTTCTTTGAATGGTATCTCTTGGTCTCTCTTGTTGAGACCTTGGTTATTTTATTTTCCTACTCGTAGTCGTATTTGGGACTCTCAACCATGTGTACTTTGGCTTGTTTCTTGAGGTAGCCCTGGAGAAGAAAACATACAGACAAACACACAGGGAACAGAGGAACACAAACACACAGACAAATCCAACAATCGCACTAACCGAGAGGGAAAACTAAAAAGTAATGAGAAAAGACAGAGGAGGGAAGGCGAATGATAGAAAATAAAAATACATAAAAAAGTCAAAAAGAAGAAAAAAGGAAGAAAGAAGGAAACCGATAAACAAAGATCGGTTTAAAGCATATAACCAGATTTCCCAGCTACAATTAAATAGCCGGGTGTATGCAGGGCTGCTTGAAGAGCATAGAGACAGAGAGAGATGATAGGGTGGAGATGAGGCAAAATTGGAAAGAGAATGAACAAGCAGAAGGGATAAGCTTTTTTTCAAAGAGCTAAAGAGTGGAATATGGTTAAAGAGGTGAGAGAAAGACAGTGCTGTTATCCAGAGAAACTACCTAGTCTGATTACTCCTGAGAGGCTTTGTTATACCTCCATTAACAGTTCCGCTGGTCGCTGCTTCCCTGTTGCAGGGGGTTGAGTGGGGGTTGGGGGAAGTGTCGCAGCCTCAGATCCGCAGGGCTCACGCAGCAATACAACCCGAGTGCGTCTGGGAAATGTAGCAACTTTAGGTCCGCAGAGTCCGAGTCGCCTCACCCAGCTGCAACAACTTTACCTGCCGCCACCACTTCAGCAGGCAACTTCCGCTCAAGCAGCCTCCGCTTCACCAGTCGCCGCTTCACTTCACTGGGTCGCCACCACCGCGGCTTCAGCGGACCGATGTCGCGCGCGCCACTGCCGCTTCACCCGGCGCCGGGACCGCCTCCGCAGGCGTTGCTGCTGGTTCACCGGCCGCCGCCGCCATGGATGTTGCGGGGCACGCGGCAGTTGAGTCTTTCCTGGCGCCTTCTGGGACCAGGGCACCTAGTTTAAAGTCAGCACCCCAGCCAGAGCTAAAAACACTGTCTTTCCAAGCTGAGTTTTTTTCTCTTCTCCAGGGACGGTTCTATGAGCAATCTCAGCTTTTCTTTCCTTTTCCTCTGGACTCGCGGCAGCTCCCCACCGCTCGCCGGTTTATCACTCACCGCAGTTGCACGCAAGCCGGGTTCCCTCCCCTCCCTCCGTGTCTCTGGGTCCCGTCCCGCTTTGATCTTCCCCAGTTCGCACTCACGCACTTATGAGGTGTCCTTACCAGTGTGCTCTGTCTCTTTCTCTTCCCAAACTCCTGTGGCTCAGTGTCCTACGACTTCAGGCCTTCTCTGTTTGAGATGAGTTCAGGCGACATGTACGGTGCTCCCTGCTTCTCCGTCGTCTTGCCCAAAAATCTGGATATTACAGTATTCTTAAATTTTAGGTGTCATAATGGTCTTGTGGTCATGTTTTTTCTATAACTTATTTACTTTTTCTATAACTTATTTACTCTTTAAGTTATTTAGCACATGGTACAACAATGACTTCAGTGGACTCCTTATTGCCCCTCACCCATTTAGCCCATCCCCCTCTGACAGCCCCCCCCGAAGCAACCCTGTTTGTTCCCTGTGTTTAAGAGTCTCTTAATGTGTCCCCCTCCCTGTTTTTATATTATTTTTGCTTCTCTTATGCTCATCTGTTTTCTATCTTAAAGCCCTCATATGAGTGAAGTCACGTGATATTTGTCTTTCTCTAATTTCGCTTAGCATAATATCTTCTAGTTTCATCCATGTGGCTGCCAATGGCAAGATTTCATTCCTTTTGATTGCCAAGTAATACTCCATTGCATATATACACCACATCCTCTTTATCCATTCATCCTTTGATGGACATTTGGGCTCTTTCCATATTTGGCTATGTTGATAATGCTGCTATAAACACTAGGGTGCATGTGTCCCTTCAAAATAGCACAACTGTATCCTTTGGATAAATATCTAGTAGTGCAATTGCTGGGTAACAGAGTAGTTCTATTTTTAATTTTTTGAGGACCCTCCATACTGTTTTCCAGAGTGGCTGCACCAGTTTGCATTCCTATGCAGTCGTTTTTGTGGGGGAAAAAGTCCTTGTAGAGGTACATACTAAAAAATTTACAGATGAAATAACATCTGGGACTCGCTACAATATGGAGTCAATGTTAGATGAAATCAAGTTAGATGAGGAAAAATGAGCCACGTTTTAACAATTGTTGAAGTTGAGCATGTTAGTTTGCTAGGGCGACCAGAACTGAGTAACACAGACTGAGGGGCTTAAACTCAGAAATTTATCTCTTCACAGTTCTGGAGGTTACAAGTCTGAAATCAAGGTGTAGGTGGGTTCTGTTTCTTCTGAGGACTCTCTCCTTGGCTTACAGGTGTTCACCTTCTCCCTGTGTCCTCACACAGCCTTTCCTGTGTGTATATGTCTATGTCCTAATCTACTCTTTTATAAGGATACCACTATACTGGATTAAGGCCCACCTGTATGATTTCATTCTAGTTTACTTACCTCTTTAAAGACACTTTCTCCCATTACATTCATATTCTGCGGTCATGCCTTTGAATGCATGAATTTGGAGGGAACACAATTCAGCTCATAACACTGGGCTGACAATGGGTTCATTACACTATTCACTCTACTTTTGTATAAGTTTGAGATGTTCCATAATAGAATTTCCATTTCTTAAATGAGAAAATTGGTGGAAGAGAAAAATAAACTTTAGCTAATGTGAACTACTCTACCCAGGCTAGATAGAAACATAGTCACTTATTCTTTATTTTTCCAATTAGTGGATCGATAATCTATAGGCCTACTAGTAGATCACTTTTTACATTTTTAAGGTGCCTACATCCCCAGAGTCTGAGAAACCCAAGAATAAATCGAATCCAAAATGCAATCAGACTTCCCCCAGGGCCGGCCATAGAGAGAACTCAGGTCTCCTTAGTTCAACCACTGACTGGACTTTGCTGACGCACAATGCTCCTATTTGTTCCTTCACAACATAGTGCACATGCTTGCTTAGCAAGCAATAAAAGTGACCTTGATGGCCTATATTGTGACACTGGCTGAAATGTTTGATAGAGGACAATTGCATCTCTTCATGCTCGGTTTAGCCACTGCACTTAGGGATCAAAGTTAAAGTTCTTAGCTTTCAGCTCGAGTGCATTTAGGCAGTATCAGTTTACTAAGATGCTTCCAAGAGAACTGAGTCAGGAGTAGTTCCAACACATCATGCATTCATTATGGATTCAACACCCAATTCATGAAGATGAAATAAGATAAATATCCAAATTAGCTAAATGGAAGAAAGTAGTTAATACCCATAGAATCATAGAACAGCTGACTTCCATTTCTGGCAATAAGGTAGATATAATAACTGAGAATCTTCCCACCTGGAAATGGTGCACATTTTTTGCTATTTTTGAAGGAAAGCAAAAATGATATAAAAACAGGGAGGGGGACAAAACATAAGAGACTCTTCAAATACAGAGAACTGAGGGTTGCTGGAGGGATTGTAGGGGTGGGTTTAGTGGGCAAGGGGCATTAAGGAGGACACTGGCAGGAATGAGCACTGGGTGTTATATGCAGGGGATGAATCACTGGATTCTACTCCTGAAATCATTATTGCGCTATATGCTAACTCGGATATAAATTTTAAAAAATAAAATAATTAAATATATAAAAATAAATATATAAATATAAATTATAAATATAAATATAAATAATAAATATATATAAAATAAATATATATAATATAATATATATAAATATATATATGTGTGTGTGTGTGTGTGTATATATATATATATATATATAAAACTAAACAGGCAAGAAAGTAAGGGAAATCCTTAAGGGAAAAGCCAGAAACAAAAAGCAGAGGTTCAGACAGCTCTCAAGAATTTTGCTGAACTTGACAGCTTGGGGAAGGAAGACTTTTCTCTATCCTTCAAGATTATCCCAGCTAGTCTAAGAATTAAATTGACAGGAGACATTAACAGGAGGAAAAAACCCAAAGGGTAATTAAGTGCACATGGCAGCCCATGAGACTACAGAAATGACTGAGGCTGACAGTTTTATACTTTTTAGGCAGACAGACAAACAATAAACCTGTGAAGAATTGGTAGGACGAAGAAAACTTACATTCAGGTGTTTTAATTAGTAAGGAATCCTAGAATTGGGGCAGGGGTAGTAATTAAAGTAACAAGACTTGTTTATATAGCCGTCTTCACTCTGAATTCCTTACCTCTAGTAATTAGGATGTCTTTCTACCTTCTGGTATGAGGGGAAAGTGCCTTTTAAGTGGGAAATTTATTTCCTGCTCTCTGGAGACAAAGGGGGCTCAGAGTCCTTTTTGCACTGGCTGTTTAAGTAACTTAATTTAAAATCATCAATTTGCCAAAATGGCATATTTACTGGGCCTATCCTTGGTCCCTATATGGCCAAGGAGCTATCATTTTAATAGCCATTTTAGGACAAAAAAAAATACAGACTTAGACCCATGATAGGAAAATGGAGCAGAAGTTCTCTCAAGAGTCAGAACCCTCCAGGATGACATCCCCAGTAAAAGAATGAATTAAGAATATCGCCTATCAGCAACGCAATGTAACAAGATAGCCTTCTGGTTTCATCCTGTGCTTTGAGTCTAATTGTCTTTAAAATCAATACCATCTTGAGAGTTTTGTCCATGGACCTTTTCTATCCTATGTTTGCAGTTCACATTTGTACTACATTTTTGTAGGGCTTTCTACATTGAAAGATTCACGTAAAAAAGTCATCTCAGGCTGATAATATCCTTGGTATGACTGAAAGAAAGAATTAGTTAGAGGGACACATCTTTAACCAAAGCCTAAAGGACTTTAGCAGATAAAACTCTACCAAGTGTAACCTCACAACCCATAATTATATATGATACTTAAATACAAGGGCTAAATCCACTTATACAGAACAGAACCATCTGAAACCCAGATATTTTAATGACTTGCCAAAATCATGTGGTTTTTTAGTGGCTGAACCAGAACAGAGCTCAGGTCTTTATGACTTGCTTGCAAATTATGTATTTTCTTCTAGCAACAGACTTTTTTTTCCATGTGGAACTTCTCTCTCTTCAGAATTCTAAGGGGAAAACCATTGAGTTACAAATATATGAGGTCCCTAGAGGAGTCAAATTCACAAATACAGAAAGTAGACCAGTGGCTGCCAGGAGCGGAGGGTGGGGGGTGGGAATGGGGAGTTAGTGTTTAATGAGGACAGAGTTTCAGTTGCAGAAGATGAGAAAGTTCTGGGGGTGTGGCTGCACATTGGTGTACTTCATGCCACTGAACTGTACATTTAAGTGGTAAATTTTATCTCCTATATATTCTATCACAATAAAAAATGTATACATGAATATATACAATATGTATAAAACATATTAACACATAATGTACATATACATAGTATATACACTGTTGTGTATATATTTGTATACATATATAGTAACATATAAATCACATAAAAAAGATATGTGGTAAGTAGACTAACAGGTATAAAAACTGGTAAGATTTACAGTGTATTCACTTCCTATTACTGCTATAACAAATTACCATAAATTTGTTATTTACAGTTACAGTCTCTTACAGTTCTGGGGGTTGGAAATCAGAAATCAGTATCACTGAGCCAAAACCAAGGTGTCAGGTGCCGGGTTCTCTCCAGAGGCTCTAGGAGAGAATCCATTTCCTTGCTTCTGGAAGCTGCCCGCATTCCTTGGCTCATGGCCCCTTCCTCCACCTTCAAGGCCAGCAGCATCTTGCTTCTCTGGTGACTTTGCCACTTTCCTCTTCTAAGGACACCCAGGAGTGCATTTAGGTGCCACTGGACCATGAAGGATAATCTCCCCACTTCAAGATTCTTAATGTGATGCCATCCTTCACCACAGAAGGCAACAGCCATCCTTTTGCCACAGAAGGTAATATTCACAGGTTCTGGCGATACGATATAGCTGTCTTTAGGGGCCATTATTCAGCCTACTCACACATGGATGGAAAGAAAGAAGGAAAGACAACAGAAGGAAATGTCATGAAACATTAATAGTAGCCAAACGTGGATCCTAGAATTATGAACTGTTTTCCTCGGTATACTTTTATATAGCTCACATACTTTTCACAATAAACAAGTTTTATAATAAAAAAAATACTTATTTTTTTAATGTTTATTTTTGAGAGAGAGAAAGAGAGAGAGAGAGAGAGAGAGAGAGGAAGCAGGGGAAGGACACAGAGAGAGAGGGAGACACAAAATCCAAAGCAGGCTCCAGGCTCTGAGCTGTCCGCACAGAACCTGACGTGGGGCTCAGACTTATGAACTGTGAGATCATGACCTGAGTGAACTTGAATGCTTAAATGACTGAGCCACCCGGGTGCCCCTGAATACTACTTATTTTTAAAAGGGCTTTTAAATTACAGATATAGCTTTTTGTATTGGAGGTGCTTTTCCAACTGTGGGAAGGATTTCACAAAATCTCATGTAACTCTACCAACGACCAGAGTAACCCATCTGTAGATGTCAATCCCCTAACATGAATGTTGTTTATAATGTAGAAGCAAAATAAGTCACCCACTTATTTGTTCAGGAATGAAACAGTCAAAATTTAAATAAAACTCCTATGTAGGGAAGGTTAATATACACAAATGTGACGCTGCAGTTAGAAGACATTTCTCAAAACCCAGATCTGAATTCCCAGCATGGCCTTGGTTTGCACCCAGTTGGCTCGTCTGTAATATTTATGACTCCTTCTGGAAAACTTCCAGTCTTACCACAGTCAGGTCTCTTGTCCCTGAACTCCTCTTGTGCCACCAGCATTCATAATTAGATTTATACACACTGTCTGTAAATGAGGTATGTGTGATGTGGTGTTGCATTCATTATTTCAGTAGCATGGTGAAAAAGCGAGCAAGTTAAACCTCTCCCAAGGGTCTTCATTATCACTCTTCAATTAGTGAAGATTCTTTTTCTTAAGTGAGGCACTGTGCTAAGTGTACCGCCACATGCCAGCAGACATTCGGCCACAGGCGGGTGGTGGTCCAGAGAAACAGAGACAGCAGTCAGGACACGACTGCACTGGGGGCCTCAGAACAGCCTGCCACACGGGGCACCTGCTCTGGGATCTGCAAGCAGACAGCTCTGATGGTGCAGCAACTAACCCAGCAGCGGTCTGTGGCCTCCCCCTCCTGGTACAGCTCGTGCTCCAAGGAGATCAAGGCCTGCCATCCACGCACTCTTCATTCCAAAGGAGATGCTTCACATTGACCACCCCCAGAGCTCCTGACCTTGAATGCTGAACAACGTGGTCCTCTACATATTCTGCTTGCTGGGAATATAGAGGGAGGACAGGACTGCTACTCTCCCAATATAGTGATTAACGGGCATTCCAGGCCTTCCGGCACGTCCCACGCAGCTGGATGCTTTCTGGAGAGTACCACATGCAAGTTCTTGCACTCACATCACAGTCATTTTATCGATGTAGAAGTTGCAGTTTAGAGAGATCATGGAACTTGGCCAAAGTCACCCAAGCTAGTAGTTGTTGGAGGCATGAGTGGGGGGGCGGGTATTTATGAAGAAACACGGAATACACACTATAGTTCATCACACATCTGTCCACTGAGACGACAGAAAGTCCGACCCAACTCCCCTCACACCACTGGTTGGCTCGGGGAGGGGGGTTATTCATTAACAAACACTTAAGTATCTGCCTCTCTTCTAAGTATCAAAATACACAAAGCAAGCAGAGAGAGACTTTCGCCCTTTTAAATACCCTACAATCTAACTGGAGAGATAACACATACAGCCTATTTCGCAAATATAGTGACAAAGCCATATGTAATCTCAAAAAGGCCACACACAAGTGACAGATGAAGGGCTAAGACTTATGAACCGAGGCTGGTGTTCATCACAGAAGGGGATCTGCTGGTTACGGGCAGAGTGGTTTAGTGTGATAAACCAGGGTTCCATAGATTGTACCCACCATAAATATCCCTTCATGACAGAACCAAAAAGATGTTGTAGAGTAAGGCAGGGGCTTTTTAAAATTTATGTCACTACTGTGTAATTGCTACCTCCTTGTGTGCCAGGGCTCAGAAAGCACATTTTTAGGAAAGACACACAGAGGAGGAAAAGAAAAAGGAATCATGACGGAGAGCAGCGGCAGGAAGGCAAGCTGCATCATTAATCTCTAAAGAGCAGTTTGTTAAATAAATGGTTTCTCTTTGCAAGGCAGATGTTTATCAGTAAATACTCTTCGGAAGTGCAGTTTTTAATCTGCAGGGTGAGATGTCTGGGCACTTTTGTACCCCAGAGGCCATGGTGAGATGAGGAGGAGGGCAGCTTGACAGCTGGTCTTGGATCTGTATTTGCGAAGTGACGCTGAGCAGTATTTCTGCTCATGCCTGATCACAGGCCCTTCCTTCTAAGACGCAGGATGATGCCGCTTGTGTGTGCCCACGTGCATTGCCGTGCCTGGTTCTGGCGCAGCAACAAGGGCATTAATGTTCAGAACAAGGTCACGAGGGATTGCACCAGAGTTTTCTACAGCACTACAGAGCATACTGGTTTCTACCCAGGTTCAGTAAGAAAGGTAACCAAGCCTCCTTGATGAAGTCTAAAACTGCAGACAAAGCAAAAGGTCAGAGTTACTTTAAAAAAAAAAAAAAAGTTTATTCATTTTTAGACACAAACAGCATGAACAGGGGAGGGCCAGAGAGAGAGAGGGAGAGAGAGCATTCCAAGTAGGCTTGTGCTGTAAGCACAGAGCCTGATGCAGGGCTCAATCTCACCAATCATAAGATCATGACCTGAGCTGAAACCAAGAGTTGGACTCTTAACTGACTGAGCCACCCAGGCGCTCCAAGGTCAAAGTTTCCTAGCGGCCCATAGTTGCACTCAGAAGCATCAGTAAAACCTTGGAGAAGAGGCCTCCATGGGTGGTGCAATACTCCTCCAAACCATGCCCTGGAGACCAAGAGAGGAGACAGATGCCTCCCCAGCCTTTAAATCTGCAGTGGAGATTCTGAGCTCAAGAAGTGAATGACACAAGGTACTGGATGGAGGCCACTTGCTACAAACTGCAGACAGTGTTACTCTCCCCGAGCCCAAAGAATCTGACTCACTTGCTACTGTCATATACCCGGCGATAGACCAGGAGCCAGCCCGATAAATAAACTGATGAATGAGCATATACATGGATGAAATGGATGAATATGAGTGAATGCACAAATGTCATCTTACAGTACACGTGTCCCCTCTTGAGGATCTCAGCCAAAGCAAAAGACAGGTCACTTGCCCGGCCAGCATTTCCTCTCTGTAAAATCGTAAGCACTGCTGGGAGCTCATAAGAGAAGAAGGTAGATGTAAATGGCTGCAAATCTTAGTAGGGCCCTGACAGTTGTGTACCAATCACATCTGTAAAATAATAGAAGTTTTTCATATTTTTACCTGAAAGGAATGATAGAAATGACTGTGTTCATAACACTGAGATGATTAGCAACACACCGCAACCCATATTTTTTTCCCTATAGAAAGCAGGCTTTACCCCTCTAATCCTGGTAAGAAAATACTTGGTAAAGTCCCTTGCACTCTCTCCCCATTGTTTGGGCATCATTATTCTTTCCTACTTCTTCCCCACCCCCCTCCAAATATGCCCACATATGTTTGCTCCTTCTGTGACCAAACTCTTTTGCCCTCACTTCCCACCATCCAGAAATGTCACCTCTCCACAACGGCTCCAACCGAACACACTTTCTGAGTACAGACTTAAAGGTGGCATCCAAAGCTAACCAACTCTTCACTAAACAAAACCCAGTAATTACTCTGCTTTCTTAAAAGTCAGCTACTTCTGCTAATCCGATACACACCATCCAAAATTAGCATCTTCCTTCCTCCTCAATGCCAACGGCACTAAATGACTCAGCCCTGCCATGCACCAGCCCCTTCAGCAGCCAGGGGGTGTGCTGACATCCGTGTCACGACACACTCCCTCATTTGGGAACATTTCTTCTGCATCTTTTCATACACCCTGATGACCCTCCTTCACTTCAGCAACCCTTCCTCCGGCTTAAACAACCTCAGGCTTGGCTCTCTTCCCACATAGTGATAGTGGCAGAAGATACTCTGTTATCTGACGTAAGGGGGAAGAATTCTTCTTAGTCTATTCTGGTTAAGGGAGAGAGATCACACTTCTCACACTTGGGTGGCCAAACTTCAAATATAGTAATTCGCACTAACATGCACTTAATACTGAAGTTATACTGAATTTTAGCGAGTCTTTGATGATTCAGAAGGCACTGCAGGAATACTGCAATACTTATGACTCATCGTGATGAACACCAGTGATTACTGAGTAGTAGGTTTGGGAAAGGCGACTGGTGGATACATCAGATTTGTTTCTGCTCAACTGTCTCCTTGCATTCAACATGGACAGCAAATCTCTGAACATGTCTGGAAAAGCTCTCGGGAGTCCTAGCTGCTATTATTATTATTATTAAGCTATAAATGACATACAATATCACGCAAGTTTAAGACCTACCATGTGTACTTTGATACATTTATATATTACAATAGGATTATTACAGTAGCTCAGGCTAGTACCTTTATCGTGTCCTATATCATTTCTTTATGATGAGAACAGTTACAACATACAGTCTCTTAGCAACTTTGAAGTTTGTAATACAGTACCATTGACTATGATCACTACATTGTGTATTAAATCCCGGGAACTTATTTGTCTACTAGTTATAAATTTGAACCCTTAAACAGGATCTCCCAGTCCCCTCACCCGCCAGCTTCTGGCAACCACCATTCTGTTTTTACAAGTTCAGGAATTTTTTTTAGATTCCACATACAAACGGTATCATATGGCATTTGTCTTTCTCTGACTTATCTCCCTTTCTAGCTGGTTTCTTGGAGTTCAAGCCTTTAATATGACTTCATCCATCCAACAAATATTTATATTCCCACTACATGTCTGACAGAATTTCTAAATTTTTGGTTCTGGCATTAACTACTGCAAATGCTCTTCTTCCTTGAGTATCTCAGCAAATAGAAGAAGTACCATGCCTCCTTGCCTCCAACTTTCTGGTAAAGGTTTTTGCCTGTTTTCTTCATGATGGTCAATTATAGCAGACAGATGAAAGGATCATTAAGGTTTCATAGGGTTCTTCTCTTGAATCATCTGGTCTGGTGGGTAATAAGGCATATAGTGCAAAACATGAATATTTTCCATTTACTGATCATTTTTCTAATTATAAAAGAATTGTATCCCTATGCCAAGCTGAGATAGACTCAACAACTTATAACTGTACCAACCCTCTTCCTTCTATTATAACTCATCAATTTGGGGGTGAGAGTGGGGCAGAATATATTCACTCATTGATATTTGATCCCTAACTGTATTCAAAACTTAATTTGATGGCACATTGTAGGGAAATGGGATTCTGCAAAGCAGGAACCAACATTGGCTCTGCTAATGACCCAACTTTCACTTAGCTTCAACTTCCTGAGCAGTTTTCAAGCAGATCTGTTAGAGCCTGCCCACGGCAATCCAAGGAGAAAACCAGTGATAACCGAATAGAAGGCTTTAGAGAAGACACACCATTGAAAGAGGTCTTGGAGCTAACCGCTCCCTTTTCTCAAGAGTTGCAGTATTTAAAAATAACTAAACACATTCCTGACACTCGGGTGTTTTTCACTGAAATTCTTTTTTTTTTATTTTTATTTTTTTTAGAAATTGATTTTATTTATTTATTTTTAAAATGTTTTTTATTTTTTAATTTCTGAGAGAGAGACACAGCGAGAGCAGGGGAGGGTCAGAGAGAAAGGGAGATACAGAATCTGAAGCAGGCTCCAGGCTCTGAGCTAGCTGTCAGCACAGACCTGTAAGATCATGACCTGAGCTGAAGTTGGACACTTAACCAACTAAGCCACCCAGGCGCCCCTTAAATTTTTTTTTTTAATGTGCATGTTTGAGACAGGCAGACAGACAGCGTGAGTGGGGGAAAGGGAGAGAGAGGGAGACAGAATCTGAAGCAGGATCCAGACTCTGAACTGTCAGCAAATAGCCCAACCCAGGGCTCGAACTCCCAAATGGTGAGATCATGACTTGAGAGGAAGTCAGATGCTTAACTGACTGAGTCATCCAGATGCCCCTCACTGTAATTTTTCAAATGTTCTTGATGTGCTCATTTCAACATAGGTAAAAAACAATCTATCACATCAGGTAAAAATATTTTTCATTGATGATATTTAGCACTATCTACCAAGACAACCAGATTTCCCTGCTTTTTACTGAAAATATGCAGAGAATACATGGCTCTTCTATAATGAAATAAACAATTCCACATGATTAACAGATGGGTAAGCATTAAAATTCATTCAGATAATTCAGAAGGAAATGCCACTTTTCTCTCTTCTGAGTTTCTCTCTGGGTAAAAGAACAAACAGGACTATAAAAAGTTCAAAGTTTCTTCCTCAGCTGCCAAGAGCTGCACACCTTGCATGCTGGCTTACATATTGCATCATGGAAGGGAGGCTGTTATAAGCCTCATTCATCAATCTGTCTGGTTTTTGTTTCTTCCATTTCATGCAACATCTTAAGGTTCTCTAAACTCATTTGATCCAACCCTCTTCTAGGCAATAATTGTAGAAACCACTTGTTTTGTGAGTCTCCAAAAGGCTATAATAATACTTTAAAGCAAAGGATGAGGCAAAAGTTATCTTTGAAAATCACAATTTGAAGGGAGGGTGTAAATGGAATTAGATATTCCATGTATTGAGAAATGGGACCAAGTTTGGGGCCTGATTGAAATCCTAACTTTTCAATCAGATTATTCAAACTAGGATCTATTTCAAGCTGATTTTGTTACCAAGCTAATCTTTTTTTTTTTTTTTTTTTTTAAAGGAGAGCAATATACGCTTGTTAAGAACTGAAATCACGCAGAAAGAATGAGAAATACCCAAACCATGAGTCCCTCACCCCTGGCCTCCCAATCCTATTCGCCAAAAGTAACCACTTAAGAATTTCTTGTGTAACCTTCTAGATATTTTCAGTACACAAACTAGCAATTTTTTAGACACACACTCATATGAAATTCTAATATACTGTGTTCTGTCATCGAACAACACATACAGCTGATGTGTGGCCATGACGTGAGCTTGAAGTGAGGTGGCTCTTCTGCAGGCAGCCCGTGTGCTGTCTTCATGCGGCAGTAGAGACAGCATCTGCAGGGCTGTTTCTTCTAAGATGAAATCCTCAAGATGGGTGTACAGGGTACTAGAGCTTTTATGTCCAGTCTCCTTCTGAGCAAGAGAAAGTCACCATGGTTCTCCCCCCACTCACTTAGAACTTTGTCGTGAACTACATGGCCAGTGCAGGGCTAGGCTCTGGGGCTTCTGAGCTTAGTCAGTGAGCCGTGGCCCCTGCCCTCACGGAGCTTCACAGAACATTCTCCCTGCAAACCACCGTCCCCCTGAGGCAATCGGCTTGTCAGCTCAAGCCAACCTTTACTGAGTACACATCAGGAACCAAGCTCTGAGCACCCATTAGGAACCAAGCTCTGTTTGCCGAACTTTACTGAACACCCATCAAGAACACAGCTCTGTTTTAGACACACCAATACAAAGATTAACACGGATTCAAACCAGCCCTTTAAGAATCACAGCATAATGGGGAAATAGATTATTCTGTCACCATGACAGCAGTGGGAAATATGCACGGTGCTATTGCCAGGTAGGAAGAGGGGTCACGTAGCTTTGCGTGGGGCAGAGGGTTGAAAGCTTTCCCAAGCCCATGGGTGGAGTTGGGGGAGGGGGTTATGTCAGAGAGAGGAGACCATGTGAGCAGATATCTCCTACACAGCATGCAATAGGGGGAGAATATTGAAAGTGTGTGAGGAGCTTGGGCATATCCCAGGCAAGGGGGTCATACTGATCTGGGGAACAGGGTCAGGTGGAACATAAAGATTCAGAGAGCTCAGTGGTAACAGCTATTGGAGTTCAGCACACCCACTCAGTATTCTGAGTCCAGAGAAATAACCTAAGCCTGGGCAGGGGAGGGGAGGGGGAACTGAAAGGTATTTAGTGGGTAAAACCATCAGGGTATGGCAACCAACCAGATGTGAAGTTTCGGGAAAAGGGAGGGCAGGAACTACACCCAGGTTTGAAATATGGGAGACTGCTAGATGGAAGTCTCTCTGGACTTGGGTTAAAAGATAGGTATTTTCTTTCTTTTGCACTATGTATAACCCTCTTATCTTGTATTTTCCCCTTGGCATAAAAGCCCTTTTCTGTATTAAAATATTCTTTCCATTCTACCTTCTGCTTCAATCTAGTTTTCTTTTTGCTTCAAGTTTTTATTTAAATTCCAGTTACTTAATACATAGTGTTAGTTCAAGAGTAGAATTTAGTGATTCACCACTTACATATGATACCCAGTGCTCATCCCAACAAGCGCCCTCCTTAATCCCTGTCATTCATTTAGCCCCCCCCCCCACCAACCTCCCCTCCAGCAGTCCTCAATTTGTTCTCTGTAGTTAAGACTGTCTTTCATGGGGCGCCTGGGTGGCTCCGTCGGTTGAGCATCTGACTTAAGCTCAGGTCATGATCTCACGGTGCATGAATTCGAGCCCCATGTCACGTTCTGTGCTGACAGCTAGCTCAGAGCCTGGAGCCTATTTCAGATTCTGTATCTCCCTCTCTCTCTGACCCTCTCCTGCTCATGCTGTCTCTATCAGAAATAAATAAAACATTAAAAAAAATTTTTTTAATGTCTTTCATGGTTTGCCTTTTTTGCCCCTATGTTCGCCTGGTTCTTTCTTAAATTCTACATGAGTGAAATCATATGGTAATTTACATTTCTGACTTATTCTGCTTAGCATAATATACTCTAGCTCCATCCATGTCGTTGCAATTAACAAGATTTCATTTCTTTATGATTAATATTCCCTTGTGTATATATGCCACATCTTCTTTACCAGTTGATGGACATTTGGGCTCTTTCCACAATTTGACTACTGTTGATAAGGCTGCTATAAACATCTGGATGCATGTGTCCCTTTGAAGTAAAATTTTGTATCCTTTGGGTAAATACCTAGTAGTGCAATTGTTGGATCATAGTCCACACTGTTCCAGAGTGGCTGCACCAGTGTGCATTTCCACCAACAGTGCAAGAGGGTTTCCCTTTCTCCACATCCTTGCCAAACCTGTTGTTAATTGTGCTCTAATTTTAACCATTCTGACAGGTGTGAGGTGGTATCTCATCATGGTTTTAATTTGTATTTTCCTATAGATGGGTGATGTTGAGCATTTTCTCAAGTGTCTGTTAGCCATCCGTAGGTTTTCTTTGGAAAAAAATGATTATTCATGTCTTCTGCCCACTTCTTAACTGGATTGTTTTTTGGATGTCAAATTTCAACAAACAGTATTGGGAAAACTGGAGAGCAACACGCAGAAGAGTAAAACTGGACTACTTTCTCACACCATATGCAAAAATAAATCCAAAATGGATGAAGGACCTAAATGTGAGACAGGAAACCATCAAACGCCTAGAGGAGACCACAGGCAGCAACCTCTTTGACCTTGGCCAGAGCAACTTCTTACTAGATATGTCTCCTGAGGCATGTGAAAAAGCAGAAACAAACTACGTAGTCTTTATCAAAATAAAAAGCATCTGCACAGCGAAGGAAAGAATCAGCAAAACTAAAAGGCCACCTACAGAATGGGAGAAGATATTTGCAAATGACATCTCTGATAAAGGGTTAGTATCTAAAGTCTATAAACAACTTATCAAACCCAACACCCAATATTCCTTAAATAACAGACAGCTTCCTCACTTCCCATTCAATCATCAACCCGACACAGTCTGCCAATGGTCCCCGCAGCCCCCAAAGTGCCACAGAGCTGCACCCCCGTCCCCTGGTCCTGGAGTCTGGCTCTGTCTTGTGCTCCTCACATTCTCCACAAGCTGCCCGTCCACTCTTGCAGCCTGACCTCCACCTCCACACCGAAGCCTCCCGATCCTAAGGCCAGTCTTCCTAAATTCCAAAGTCACATATCTGATTGCCTATATTCAGTGTCAAATTTGTCTCCCTCTCCCTCCATTCTGTGCCATAGCAAATGATGCTGCCATCCACTCATTCACCAAAGCCCAACACGGGGAGCCACGATGGCCCTCGCCCCACGGCACCACTGCATGCACACAAAGCCCCCTAGGCCCCTGCCTCTGCATGGCTGTTCACTCTGGCCAAAAGGTCCTTTCTTTCTGAAAAAACAAACAAACAAAAAAAGATTTGACACATACACAGTATAGGTACAAAGTCACCATCCCAGATTTTTATTATTCTGTCTTTATTATTTTGTAATACACTTAATACATGCATTAAATACATTTCACATAAATAGAACTGTTACATTATAAAGAGTACGTCAAACAGCCATCGACTACCATACAACCCAAGACCCAGATGAACGATCTGAATCCAGCAATGTGTCCCTCGGAGGTCTGTTCAGCTTTCCACTCTCAGGGTTAATTACTCTGCTGAACTTTGGTTTTTCTTCATTTTACAACATAGTTTTACTATTTACATATGCTTAGACAATATACTCTTTGGTTTTGAGCTCAATAAAAATAGCATCATAGCATATATGGTCTCCTGGAGCTTGCTTTTTTTGGTAATATTTCCTGAAAATCACTCCGATTTGTCAGGTACAGCCACGGTTCACTTGTTTGTACTACTGAATAATACCCTTTAGTGTGACTATACCTAGCTTACTTATCCATTCTCCCACAGACAGATGGACATTTCTGTGTTTTCGGTTATTGATTATTACAAAGGTGTTACTATGAACATGCTTGCACATGCCTCCTGGGACATGTAAGAAGTTTGTTGGATCTCCAAGGGGCAGCCCAAATCATAAGCCAGATCCTAAGGCGTGCAAGAGTTCAACTGGGAGAGGGAGAGCTGTTCTCACGACCATGTCACGCAAGCTCTCACAGACCTTCTCTGGCACCCGGTTCCTGTTAAGATCCATTTCTGCAAATCTCATGGATGCAAAGTGGGATCTCATTGTGGTCTTAATTCGTATTTCCCTGACCTCAAATGCTTCCACTTATTTATAAGCCACATGTATTTCCCCTTCTGTGAAATGCCTTTTGCAGTCTAATTTTTTGTTGGGTTTGTTTCTTAAATAGGAGCCCATATAGATTCTGGTTGCTAATCCTTTGTCAACTAATCATATTGTAAATACCTCACATCAGAACTTGTCTTTTCACTACTTTAATTGGTTTATCAGCTTAACAGAAGTCTGTATTTTTAAAAGTTGATATAATCATCTTCTCTTTTGTGATTAGTCCTTTATGTCTCAGGGGGTTCTTTCCTGCCCTCAGGTTTGCTCATGTAGACACTATTTTTTCTTTTTTTCATTTAAGACCTTCATATATTTGGAATTGGTTGTTAAACAACATGAGAGGCAGAAATCGAATTTCCCTTTTCCCATACGGTAGACACAGCTCCAGCACCATGGATGGAGTCACTCCACCTGTCCCCTATGTGTCCAGCTGCCACTGCCACCTCTTAAAGGTCAACATTTTCCAGGCTCCTTATTTCATGGCCCTGCTCAGCATGCCCACCTCTGCACCATGCACTGGACAAAACTCACTAACTTATAACCCCTGCTTCATGGTTAGAAGCATTCAGCCATTCTGAGTCCTTTGATTTTCCATATAAATTTAAATATCTGCCTGTCCCGTTTAACAAAACCTCTACAGTAATTTCTGTTGGAAACGATACTGACCCCTATAAACAAATCTGGGTACATGTGATACCTTTACCACCTTAACGTTCCTGTTCATGAACAAAGACACCTGTTCACTTGTTCCTACCTTGCATCTTCATCTTTATCCCTCAAGTCCCAGATCAGGCCTTTGTCTAAGCCTGATCTAAGCCTGTGTCTAAGCATCGCCTTCCTGAGGTTTCTCTATGGCCATCCCAAGTAGAGTAGGCTAAGTGTGTCTCTCGTGTGCTAACTTTTTAGACACTTGCTCAGTCTAAGCCAAAGACGATATGCGCTGAGTGTGAGGGCCCTTGCTGGAGTGACAGCACTGTGCTTCGTGATGGAGTCTCAGGATTTGTGAGATGAGACGCACTAGGGCTGAGAGGTCTGCAGGCCCTCCTGGAAGGGGCTGTGGGATGTTTGCTGTGCTCTGCGGGACAGGCCTAGACGGAGATACTGAGTCCATGAGATCATCCAGTGAAACTACACCTGCTAAGAAGGTCATTGAAGACAGGCCCTTGGGGACACCAGGATTTAAAAGTGCAGAGGAAGAAAAATCAAAAATGGCCGAGAAGTGATCAGAAACACAGAAGGAGAACCAGAGAGCGGTGTCAAGGGGGAATCAGGTAAAGGAGGGTTTTGAAGGAAGTGGTCTGTATTGTCGAAGCGCACAGAGAGGAGAATCACTGGGAAGGCCCCCTGCATCTGACCCGAGAGGTCACTGATGCCAGGAGGGGCAGGTCAAAACCTAACTTCACCGGGTTTGGGAGAGAAGCAGGGAAAAGGTGGGGGACACTCACTATCTGTTGAAGGCGTACAAGAGAGAACCAGAATGAAGGCGGACTAGTCTCGACGTGAGTCAGCCGTAAATGTAGAGACAACGTTAGGGAATATCTCAAAGGAGAAATGAGATTTCACAAACCTGCTCTCAACCACCATCCCAAAACCAGACTCAATGCAGCAGAGAGAGGGGAAGATTCCAAGCAAGTCCTCCTCAGAGGGAAAAATAATGTGGGATGTTCCGTGAAAATGACGATGGTCACAGATGGTGACAAGAGGCTTGGGACATGCAGGCACCGACATGGAAAAGACGACATGGAAAAGTTCAGAATGGCCACCTCCCTGCCTTCGAAGTCGCCTGACATTTACGAAGGGAGGGGTTTTCAACTTGTATCGTATACTCTTTCATGAACATACAGGCACTCAAACTTACACAAATTGTTTCTGTCTTCAGGAAACAAGGCATCCATCATGGGATTATATGAACAGTACATTTAAGGAAGCCATTCTAGGGGTGCCTGTGTGGCTCAGTCGGTAAAGCATCTAACTATTTCAGCTCAGGTCATGATCTCCCATGTGGGTTCAAGCCCCACGCTGGGCTCTTTGCCTTCCTTGCTCACACTCACTCACTCTCTCTGAAAATAAATAGGTAAACTTAACAACAACAACAACAACAACAACAACAACGAAGGAAGCCATTCTATCACACAATAAGCTGAGAGAAGAGATGGCAAATATTGAATGAAATCAGGAGACTTAACAACTGGAACTCTGATAAACTGCCGTGAACTATTTGGAGGAGTTCTTCTTTCTCACGGAAGAATATACCAAGAATGACATACCTGCTATGGAACAGAAAGGAAGTCCTCCAACCGTCTCAGGAAAGCAAGTCCCATTCTCACGCAAGAAACAAACTGTACATAAAGAAGCACACAGCTGTCTTTGCTCTAACGGCCCAGCACAGCTGGAAAGGGAAGCTGTTCTGTGAGTCCCCGTGCGCACAGTGCAAATCTGTGGGGGGTCTCATTTCCTCAGGTTTCCCCCTTCACCTCCAAGGTCCTTGAATGCACATCTGACAGGGCTGATCTGGGAAGCAGGACCTCCCCCAAGAGCGAGGGAGACACTGTCACATAGAAAACGGGTCCCAAGGTTCATGGGACATGGGAGGCAGCTTCTGGGTCCCAGCCGCAGTGTAAATGGGGGTCTGATTCCAGAAAGAGCCCTCAGGGAGTCAACGCAGCCATCGCCACCTGCATTCCCCAGTACCTGTCCACCTGCATCAACCCGCTCCCCTTCCGGGAGGACCTGCTAGGTGCTGAGCTCGGGGCACCACCCACCACTTGCTAAGCAGCCCCGGAGAGGGCCAGGCCCAGGCTGAGGAGCCTACAGCTGGGTCGGTGTGGAAACGCACAGATTGAGTGGGATCACGACGCTTTTCACCGTCCACGTCCACCCAGGACGCCTTGGCCCTGGGGAGCCTACTCAGCCCCAGAAAACAGCTCCGAGATGTTAGCGACCCTCAGTCACCCCATTCTCTCCCCACCCCAGGGCAAGGGAATAAGGAATGAGAAGAAACAGAAATGCTGGGAGAACCCGCTGTATTTGGCCACATTGGGGCAAACGGCTGAGCGATTCTGAGGGTCAATGGCCTTCTGCAAAGGGGACTCCATACCCATGGAATTGCGACTTTAGAAAATGAGGTCTTCCAGACAGAGCACAGTCGCACTCCGTCCCGGGCCAGTTTACCACTGCCACCATCTGCATTAAGATGCCCAAGTGGCACAGTGTGATTTTGCCAAGCGGTCACATTTTTCATACATTTCTCAATTCAGCCAAGCTTCAGGCTCTTTTCTAAGAGACCAAGAAAAAGGAAAAAAATAAGAGGCCTCCTAGACCCAAGGTAAAAATGAAAAAAGCAAACTGTCCTGCTTTGAAATGCAAAAGCCCTGTATCTCCAGCTTGTCCCTGTCCCTGAGGGACTGGGGACACCACCGGACAGATCTGTTTGCTGCTCATCAGTCAAGGTCCCCTGGAAAAGAGCCACTGGTTTTCCAAGGACACAGGAAGGCCTGCACCTCCACGAGGTCCCACCAGTCAGTCTTCCAAACCCTGAGGCAAAGCAAATGTCACGGACCGAGGCCTGCTTGTCTGCTGCTACTGTTGCTGCTGTTTTTAAAGGCACTCTAGACCGTATTTCCTTGAGGATCATCAAGTGCAGAGAAGGATTTTTAAATAGAAGTTACTCTGTATCGTATCCCAAGATGGGTCCCAGCCATTTCTCAACCTCGGCCACAGACATGTTCTTCCTCAAAGCATAATCCTCAATCTGCAAAAGATTAAAAGCAGCATATCAAACCACAAATGATAAGACCTTCTGAAGGGAAATTTCCACAGGATTTGCCAGAAACATTAAATGCCTTCCATTTCTTGTCTTAATAGAAATCTCTAGAGTTTAAGAGATATGGAGATGTATCTGTTCACCGAGTTGCCTTATTCTCTGGGCAGAAAACAACATGCAGTGCATGTCTGGTGCTTGGAGGCTAAAGTGTGGGTGTGAGTGCTGGGGCGGCGGGGGTTGTCTATGCAAAATGGGAGGGCAAGATTCCAGGTAAAGAGCTGAAACAATTTAAGACATTAACTGGGGTAAATTTTGCCGTGTTTTTCCTCCCTGTGTATTCCCATTCTCATGGAAAATAAACCAGGTTCCACTGTTCCATTTAAATAAGAATGGCACTGAGGGAAACCACACACAAACGCAACAGCTAACTCACCTGATCCTTGGAAATTTTCCCCACTGCGAAATATTTGGACTTGGAATTGGAGAAGTAGAGGCCGGATACCGCTGAAGCAGGTGTCATTGCTAATGATTCTGTTAACCTAATGCCTGGAGAGAGCAAAGTGGGGAAACACGGTCACTGATTCGGTGCCCCACACGGGGCCTGGCAGCTGCTAGCACCCAGTGAGACTCCTGCTGAACATGTGGATGAAAGTGAGCTCATGCCTTTGAGGGGACACATGACACAGCATGAAAGATGTATAACCCCTCCCCCCCCCCCGCATCAATCTTCCAGGATCGACTACAGAGGCCTCTGTCTGCTCCTAGGCCTGAGCCCCCAGATGAGTCGTCCCAACCCCGTGAGGAAAGCGCCATCTGAACTCCAGGCCCTGAACGGTCACACCCTGAGAAAGGGCCCACAGCAGGACTCGGGGCTGCCTAGGGGCTAGGAACTCAGGGGGAACACCATGTCCTCTAAGCCATTCATTTCATGGACGGGGGCGGAACAGAGAGGAAGTGCTCTGCCAGAGGTCAGCGGGTGGCTGATGGCAGGGAAGGCCTTAATCTGTACATTATGGTTCCTATAGGCCACACCATTCCTGCCCGGCCACATCCAAACGCCCCAGTCCCTCACCTAAACCTAAGTTCCCGCCGCTTCATCAGCACCAATGGCACGCCTCTGATTACTGACTAATTCCACTGTAACTGTGAATTGTGTCAATAGAGTCAAAGCCAAGAGAGGAAAGAGCTGAGGGACAGGGTGGGTCTTATACAAGACTAGTGTCCAGAGACAGTCTGTGAGTGGTGGGAGGAAGAGGAGGCGGTGTGGGCTATGGTACATGAAGTTGGGTCATGGGTCATGAAGGTTGCCAGCGGAGAGAACAAGTGACAGCCCTGCAACAGGAAAATGGGGCGGGAGGCACACGGGGGACTGTGATGAGCTAAATTCTCACCTCTCATAGGTGAAGAGAAAGCAACGGAAAAGTGATCAATCTAAAGACGGGGGAGTGGGCACCCGGATGGCTCAGTTGGTTGAGCGTCTGATTTCAGCTCAGTTCACAATCTCCCAGTTCATGTGTTCAAGCCCCACATCGGGCTCTCTGCTGACAGCCTAGATAGAGCCTGCTTCATATTCTGTGTCTCCCTCTCTCTCTTGTCGCTCCCCCACTTATCCTCTCTCTCTCTCTGTGTCTCTCTCTCTTTCAAAACCAAACAAACATTAAAAAAATGTTTAAAGATTGTGGCATAATGATATGGATGTAAAATACGGATACACAGCTGCAAGTGAGAAAGGATGGGGTTTTGTATTTCCAGATTTGTGACCGCAGGTGCGTCTCGGTGGGAAAGGCACACCAGTGTCCCTGGCGGGGAGGGGCGGTGCTCGCCAGCCCCGGGCACGTACCCGTGCAGCGCTCCACGTCAGCCAGCCTCCACATGGTGAGCTTCTCAGTGTGGTCGGGCTGGCTGGGGTAGCCGGGGGCCGGGCGGATGCCCTCGTAGCGCAGCCTGCGCAGGTCGGCAGTGTCCAGCTGCTCGCAGCTGCCGTACGCCCACAGCTCCCTGCGGACCCTCTCGTGGAGCTCCTCTGCAAAGGCCTGCAGGCGGGTGAGGTGTGCTTGGGCAGGGAAAGGACTTCCCCCATCGGTGTCCCCCCCCACCGCCCCATGGGCCGTCAGGGGCGCCTGGGGCACCCCCACCTGCACCACAACCAGGACCGAGCGAGCAAGAGGGGACGGGCTGGGTTCTCGCCTGTCGCTTCACTGGCTGCTCTCTAGAGGGCCTTGGCCTCAGCCCAGGCTCTGACATATCATATTCAACGTCTGAGGACTCCAGGCCCTTGAACTGAAACACTTCCCTGACGGTCTATAGAGGACAGGGGCCACATGGAGAAACCAGGACCATTACAGCTGCCAGGTCCTCCACTGTCAGCCTCAGAGGAAGGGGAGGAGACCTCTCCATGGCTCAGGTGACCCCACACCATGCATAGGAAGATGAGGAATCTACAGGGGACGCCAACATGACAGCGAGGGGGCCAGACACAGAAACCTGTTCTGGTGCTACCTCGGCCAGTCGGTCTCCCAGAGCCTTGACCATGATGCTGCTGTAGTCATCACATTCCTGCTCGTAGGCCCCGCTCAGCTCCTCCACCCCGAAGCAGGCAACGGCAAACATGCCCAGGTAGTCGCAGACGCCCGAGTGCAGGGGTGCAATGAAGTCCGAGAGGCAGTAGTAGGGGTCCGCGCTGGCGGCGTCCTTCTCAGCCTGAAAACCAAGCAGCGGCTGGATGGGTGGTTAGCAGAGGACAGCAGGCTGCTCTTTCCAGATAGCCCTAAGGTTCACACAGGGGTGTCTGTCTTGTTCACTGTCACATCCCCAGCACATAGAAGAGGGCCTGATGCAGAGTGAGTATCCAATAAATAGTTATTGAATAAACAAATGAAATTAGATTTTAAGAAACACACGACATCACATATGGTCAAGAAACCACGGAATCTGCTCATTCACACACAGGCCAAACATTCCCTGAACGCCTCCAGGCACCACGCTAGAAACTGGAACCCCAAACATTCGTATCAGAAAAGACTCCCCCTGAAGGGTTTTCAATTCAAGATCAGCACTAAACCCTCAGGTTACATCCAAAAGGGATCCACCTGGGGCGTCTGGGTGGCTTAGTCGGTTGAGCATCTGACTTTGGCTCAGGTCACGATCTTGCTCATGGGTTTGAGCCCCACATTGGGCTCTGTGCTGATGGCTTAGAGTCTGGAGCCTGCTCCAGATTCTGTGTCTTCCTCTCTCTGCCCCTATCCTGCTCACGCCCTCTCTCTCTCAAAATAAATGAAATTTTTAAAAAATTTAAAACATAAAAACAACAACAAAAAAACCTAAGAGGGATCCCCCAAATGCACAGGCCTCTACTTCACATCAACAGACGCGGCTCGACAAGCTCCTGGCCATCAGCCAAGGGCCACACGCTGCCTGCCGTGGCGGTGTTGCGGGAGATGGCTGAGGCCGCCCCTGTGCCGGCCTGGAACCGAACTGAGAATTGAGCAGGACCGGCTTCTGAGAGTCTCTCCTCTTATGATGGGCTCTCACCCCACTGACAAATCAGGTCTCAAACCTATTTCACAATCCGCAAGTATTTGCTGAGAAGGTAAATAGCTAAATCTACTATTCACCGGGTGTTTACTGTACGTCAGGCACTGCTGGCTGGTGCTTTATAGGAATTCACTAATGTAATGTTGTCAACAACTGTGTGAAGGAAATACATGATGCCACCAGCCCCACTTCACAGACGGGAACCTGAGGCATGGAGAGCATGACCAGGTAGCTCAGTGTCAGATGGCGACAGGGGCAGGGGTCTGACCCCACAACATAGCTTCTGACTGCTATACGCCACGAGGCCAGTCAGCGAATCAGTGGGCGGCACCAGAAGCTTCAGGGCTGGTGCTCGCTAGCCGGCCCTGGAAACAGCACAGCCTCACCAACGCTGGTCAGAAAATGGTTAAATGGCTGCCGGTCAGCAGGTGTTTGATAACAGCCCCATGGAAATGTCACCAACCTCAGGGACAGCTATGTAGGGAAGAGCGGCTTTCTAGCTATATATTCTCTGCTAACAAAAGCCAGAGGGAGACACAAAGCTTCCTGGCCCCACAAGGAGAGACAGGTCACAGAGCCCCACAGCACTTGAGAAGAGACAGCCACCACAGCCACTGAGACTGAAAGCTCCCGGAGCAGCCAGAACCTTCCAGAGCACTGAAAGAAAGAGCTACGTGAATGGGTAACGTGCACACTGAGAAGTCATTATGTTAGATGCCCTAACACACAGCCTGCCTGGTTAGGACATGAATGTTTGGACATAACAAGAGATCAGAGGACACAGGACCTAAGGACGAGAAACTGGGCAGAGGCCTGAGGGCCGAGTCACACCCGTGAAAGCCGAGTGACTGGCTCTGAGTCAGCAGGGGTGGGAACGCGGAGAAAATGAGAACCATTTTCTGCCCAGTGTCAGTGAGGCTGTGCCTATTTCCAGGGCCGGCAAGCAAGCACTAGCCCTGAAGCTTATGGTGCCGCCCACTGACTCGCTGACCCATCTGGGGTGGCGCAGCCGCCCTCGGTGAGCTTGTACGGCATCATTTAACGTCCCAAATTTAAGAATCCCTTCAGATATGGTTATAGTTAAAACACCTGTCATTATGAATCACATCGCGGTGACGATTAAAAGCAATACTACTGCTCTGATTCTGAATGGCTGGAAACGGAAGTGACACCTCACAGGGAAATTCACTGCAACCCTGTGCCAACGACCCTGGTGAATCTTGGCTCCAGTTCTGGATGGGAACAACTGTGTTTTGTAGCAGCTACAGGCCATGCATAGGACATCCGCACTGTCGCGGGGTGAGCATGAGAGGCGGCCGTGCAGAGGGAAGCTGGTGATCACAGGCCAGGCTCATGCTCTGGTTGCCGCGCACTTGGCTCCATCCCATGGGCCTCTGTTCCTCCTGCTGACGGACGGAGATGCGGACTGCCCGCGACAAGGCTGTGCGGATGTGAAACATGATGGTCCTTCCGGCATCTCCCAGACATGCAGCAAATGTTTGTCCCCGCCTGTCTTCCTCTTGAGAAGGGGACCCACCGGCCTGTTTTAAGTAACATGCATGCCTGCAAACCCAGGTTTAGGAACAAGATGAGCGTCTGTGCTTCACCAGAGTCCCGCGGGTGCCCAAGCGGCCAGCCTCTGCCCACACTGGCTTCTTCCCTCCATTGTCCTCACAAACTCCTTGGCCTCGGGCCTGTGCACAGTCATTTGGGGGGAACTGGGGCAGCCCTGTCATGTGCACAAAGCTCAGACTTATTTAATTCGTACTTAGGGTTGTTCAGTGCTTCCGCCAGCAGCGGGGCTGTCGGTGTGGCTCCGTACCTGCTGCCGGAGCCCGTGGAAGGTGGCGATGGGCTCTGCGGTCTGGGGCACCGCATCCTCTGCAAATAGGTGGATGTCATCTTCCACGCTCTGTGCGGGCCAGAATCCAACCACGCCCCTGGCTCGGAGCTTCCTTTGACCAATCAGTGCTGTCAGCATGGTTTGGGCATCATCATAGACTTTTTTGGCCTCTTCACCTGATAGGAAAATATTGTCAGAATTCACCTAAAAATGCCAGTGGTCATCAGCAAAAACCATTTCTTCCTAAAGCCACCACCCCTCCGGAGCCATGGTCTCTGGTCACCCTCCTTTCCTCTCAAATACTGCACTGGTGCCTGTGAGCAGCATGATTAAGAGGAGCAGCTGAGGGCTGGCGGCTCTGCTGACCCCCCACCTGCTCTGTCTCCCCAGCACAAACCATGGACGTGCCTCCAGGCAGCAACAGGCAGAGAGAGTGACGTGTGGCTCCCAGCGCAGTCTGCCAGACAGAGCAGGCCAGACCCTTCCATCACCCACCTTCCTGTGTGCCCATCACCCCACCGACCTCCCAGAGGGCTCTGGGGACGTGCGGCAGGTCTCGGGGGCAAGCGTGGCCCAGCCCCAAATCAGTGGCTTCAGCCAAATCAGGGGCTCCTCTCACACTCCCAGCATGCCACCTGCCACTCTGCTCTCATCTGGCTCTTTCCTTATCCTCTGAGTGACCTCAGGCCTCTGGGGGCAGGTTTTGGGGGTGGGGCTAGAACTCCACTCATTCCCACTTCTCTTGCCAATTGCCCCAAATCCCTTCCCCCAACCAGTGCTCCAGGCACATGGGACTCCTGGCATTTCCCCAAATGGGCACCTGTGACTATGCCTTCTTGTCCCCTGTCTCCTATGCCTGGTACATCCTCTTCTCTGGTGCCATCTCACACCCCCAGTCCTAGCCTCAGTAACTCCCATTTGCTCTTCCAAATGCAGCTCAAAACCACCTCTGCCAGGAAGCCTCCCCTGACCTCCCAGTCTGAGGTCTGTCTCATGTTGGGTACACAGAACCCTGGGATCAGCTCCATGGCAGGAGCTCGGCAGGCTGTGTGAGAACCCTCATCACCACAGGTTGTACCAGCTCCCAGCCACACCCCAGGGGGCAGGGGTTCGTTTATCCCTGGTACCAAACAAAGAGCCTGGCTTGTTAAAGAACAGAGAAATGAAATGCCAACCACAGTCCATAAATAAGGACCAACGTAGCAGCTTCAAACCACTGAAGAGGTAAACAATAGCCCACATATTAGATTATAACAATAAACTATCTCCTACAGAATCCAAATCCTCTGGTCTCCACCTGCTCTCCCCTTCAAAGTCTCAATACTATGTGTCGACTATCAGTGCAGAAAGGAAGCATTTGCTGAACGAACCTACGGTTTTGTCCTTAAATATCTTGGGAAAGTTCCGATTCGGGTACTTGCCACGGAGCTGCCAGACATCAAAGAAAGGCTTCCAGTCGATGTAGGCCACCAGCTTCTGCAGGTCATAGTCTTCAAAGACCCGAGTTCCAAGAAATGTGGGCTTCACTGTAAAAATAAGTACTGATGTCAACACCAGTGCCGGAGCCTGGGGCAAAGCGCCTAACAGACGCAGCAGGGATCTGCGAGACGCCTCCGGGACAGCTCTGTCCAGCTCCGGGCCCCCACACTCTCCCTCCCTCTGGTCGGGGCTGTTTTACAAGGAGAGGAACTGTAAGTTTTGCAGCGAATCTTATATAAAACTCCCATTCCCACGCAGCTTCTACACCAGCCCTTAGAAATTCTTCCTTCTCCCCTTTGGTCCAAGAGAAAAAAAGCGTTTTTCTTCGCTTGTCAGATGGAGACAATACTAAAGTGAATGTCATTATAGAAAGACACATACAGTAAACCACTTACCAGAATAGTAAAAACGTGAATCAGTAACCTCTACTTCCCACTGGTACACATATACATAGGCAAAGTATAAGGAAATGCACAGAAACAAAGAATCAAATTCAGGATTGTGCAGGGGAGAGTGGGCACACAGGCAGCTTTCACCACTTACATATTTTTTTTAATGTTTATTTTTGAGAGAGAGTGCATGAGCAGGGGAGAGACAGAGAGACAGAGGATCCAAAAGAGGCTCCACGCAGTCTGCACAGAGCCCCAGGCGGGGCTCAAACCCATGAACCATGAGATCATAACCTGAGCCCAAATCAAGAGTTGGAAGCTTAACCAACCAAGCCACCCAGATGCCCTGGTATTGCTTTGTTTTTAAAATGGGCACCAGGTTATTTCTGAGGTGGCTAGAGGTATTCACGCATGTTCAACCTATCGTGCTTCACACCCCTTGTGAGTCTAAAGTAGGACCTGAGTTGAATAATGACGAGGAATTATGAAGAGCAGCACACCGGCACCCTGCCTGCAGCGGGTCAGTGGGGTTGGAAGTGATGACCACATTGCCAGCTTCCCTGCCCCCTGTCCTCAGCTTCCTGCTCTGTAAACAGGGATCAGAGAACTTACACCATGCTGCTAATCTCAGGTGCTGGGATAACACCAAAGTCTCGAGAGCACTTCTGTCTCCTCAGACAGTAAGAGGTGGATGTGAGGCAGTGGTGCAGGAGATGTATGAGCTGCTTCTTACTCTTGCTGGAAATCTCTATGTTTTCACACATGCTCGCAGTAGCTCTTTCTCATTTGCTCCTGATCACGTTTTACTATTCAGAATCATCACTTTCTCATCACATTCTCGTATGTTGCTTTGTTTGACACTTAGAAAGAAACTACAGATTTCCTCGTGATGAATGTGTCCTCCTGCCGGGAAACGCAGGGAGAAAGGCCATCGCAGAGTCACTGAAGGATGCTGGTCTTGAATTTTACCACCAATGACCTTGAGAGAACCCTTCTTTTTCCCTTTACTGACTTCCTGCAACTCTCTCAGACTGGGTTGTCCTCAAAAACACTTCTGAGGGCCGTGCGTTTAAGCAGCAGGTCCAGGCCTCGCAGGGCCCCCGCACTGGGGACAAGTGGCCATTTGACTGCCGCCTGGTGCCGTGGGCCTTCAGAGGAATGTCCCCACTGAACTGTGTCTGGATGTTTGACTTGGTTAAAATGGACTTTCCCTTGTGAGATTTTTCCAATCATAGTGAAAGAAAATAATAGATGATATAGTAATTTACATTTTTCAAAGGTTTATCTTCTCTTAGTCTCACAACCTTTCATAGGGTAACTCCTCCTCACACATTAGAAGCTGTCCGAACATGGACACAAGATGCGTAAGGTCAGTCAATGATTTGCAGCCAGGAGCCAAACTGGAATTAGAAACAGGCCTCCTGACTCCTGACATGGTGCTCCTCCTACTAAATCATGGTGGGCTCAGCAGGATGGAAATCAGAGCCAAGCTCACCTACATTTCCAATTTAATGCTCTCAAATCTGCCGAGGATCCGCAGAACAGACGTTGTGAGCAAGGAGAGCGGATCCGAGGTATTACCTTAGAGATATGGACTCAATGAATACAACCCCTGTTCACCCTGTCTGGGCCATGAGTGTGTCAAACACCCTCCATATTTTACTCCCTCCTGAACACCTCTGTAAGGCAAGAGAGCTGGCCGGAAATAATAAAGGGGAAAAAAACAAATAAAAGAAACAAAAAGAGGGAAGCATTCAGAGAGAAAATGGGAGAGAGCAAACAACAAACAGCAGCTCAAGCTTTGCCGGAATGTTATAAAGGTCTGTTCAGTGTGAAGGTGTCTTCAGTCTCAGACACTACATGCCAGCCCTGGGGCCTGGCCTGTGACCCAGGCCACTCAGTAACTGTACCGCCCAGAACCTGCATCAGGCTGCGGGGTAGGGATGGCAGTTGAGCCCAGCACAGAGGAGGGAGTGTGGGTCAGAAGTCAGGCCAGAGACAGAACCCAATAACCTTTTGGGCTCTTACCCAAAACTTGGGGCCTTCACATTTAAGCGGGCTAATAGCATTCACTACGGGGTTGTGTCAAAGCACTCAGACATGCTGGGCAATCTCGGGACATAGTCCGGTCCTCCACATATGGTACCTATTTACTTTTATTTTCAATCTTCAGTGTCCTTCATCACCATTGTTAGACATGATCAAGCATCTCTAGCTGCCTGTTTGATTCCCAGCCAGCTGAATGCAAACCTCTCTCCAGCTCACGTTATCACCCACAGCCTTTCTCTAACGACAGCCAAACAGACCTGGAGGAGGCTCCGACAGCCAGTCCATATGGAAACCGTTGTTTCTAGCCTGACTTAAGGTCAAGTATCTTCTCTCCTATGAAAAAGAGAGAATTCATTTAGTCAGAGACTCTTAACTTTTCAGCTGCTACTATGAAAGTATTTTTGTTAAAAAAAAAAAAAAGAGAGAGAGAAGAGAGAAAGAAAAAAAGCCCACAAATGCTTTCATTAATGAATATTCATATCCTGAAAAGCTCTTCCTTTTCCACCTAATGTGATAGCTTCACATCAGCAGCCGAACAATAGAGAGTAAGGATTCAATAAATATCCATTAACTATTGATGGGTAGATACAAGGCTGACCGGTACCCTTCTGGGAGCAGTGTCCTGTCTGTGCTTCTAGAACAGGCTTACCTGGCCTGTTGTCAACGGCCCCCAGGACCAGAGGGCAGAACTAAGAAACTTTCAACTGTAGGCAAACCTAAGAGGCAGAAAGCCAGCCACAGTATCTTGGGCTGGTCACCACCTCACAAACACCGCTTTTCTTCCTGTTGTTTGTTGTCTCATTTCCCTCGCCTCACCACCCCCAAAATGCACCTCTCTATGGACAAGGCCCAACAGGCAGATGAACCAGGCAGAAATATTCCAGTGACTTCTAAAGAGCAATTATGCCTCCTTTCCAAGGATTCCCTGAAGCTTATCTAGAGAAGGACAGCTGTTGAAACTTTGCTCTGCACGGTCACGCTGGGCAGGGAGAGAGGCAGACAATCCACTAATGTCTTCATTTTCTTCCGTTATTTCAAGAACAAGGATCTGTGGGAGTCATTTTCCATACGCTGTTTCAGTTCCTGTTCTCCTGCTCGGTAGGTTTTATTCATTCTCATAGCTCTGCTGTCTAGCACAGCACCTAACACCTACTGTGTACCCAATAAATGTTTGGTGGAATAAATGAAATTAATTTTAGTATAACCCCAAGTTATCAAGAACTTGGACACCAGAGAATTCCAATTCGAACACGAAAACAAGGCTTCTCTAAAATGATGCTAAACCTTTTACCCTCCTTTAAACAATAAAGTCATATTTTTTAAAAAATGAAGGATCATTTTAATACCCAAGCTAGTAGGCATTTGTCACTTACCTTGAGAGACTCATAATGGTCCTGTCTGATATCTTCATATTCTTCTAAGATCTCCTCAAAATATTCATCCTTCAGATTCTCATCTAATAGCTGAGAGCACTGAAAACGCAAGATGGAAGTTCAAGAACCACAGAGGAGCAAACGGAGATAAATAAAACATGGGCAACACTGATCAGTGCTAGTGACACTTCCTGTAGGAACATTCCCTTGTCAACGTCATCCTCTCTCCCCTCACCAGCTTCGCAAATTCCTGCCGTGGTGTGCAATTAAGGGCTGCCTCAGTGGATCTACGATGTCCAAATCTCACACATTCTAAAGAAAGCCCTTGATGGCTCCTGAAAGATAAGCTTTAAGCCCTTGAAATAAATATACTGCCTGATAAGAGTCTTCCTCTACATGGAGCCCCAGGCCACCCTGGAGAGTTTATGCTAACAATGTGACGGGGAGGAAGGGGGCCTGCTCATGTTTTATCTGCCTGACCTCTGGAGTAACTAAGGTCAGTCAGGTGATTTAAGCACTACATGCCTACGTGACTGACTCCAAACAGAAGTCCTGGACGCTAAGGCTCAAGAGAGCTTCCCTGGTCGGCAGTGTTCCATACACGGTGTCACTCATCACTAGCGCTGGCCACATGACTCTGCTGGGGGAAGACATCGGGAAGCTGGTGCCTGGTCTTTTTTGGATTCCACCCTTCGCATTTTTGCCTTTGCTGATTCATGGCCATACACCATGACTGTCAGTGTAACAGCATTTCTGAGTTCTGTGAGTCCTTCTAGCAAATCACTGAAGGTGAAGGTGGTCTTGGGGGCCCACACAACACACTAGTTAGGTACCTCTCTTTGGTGTTTCAAAGATACCTAGTTCATGTCTCCATCATTGCATTTACCACAGGCTTTCAGTACCTGTCTACATATCTCCTTGCCTCAGTTGAGGACCAGCCCTTTGAGGATAGGGCTGCACCTTAACCACTTCGAGCTCCTGGTTTCTAATTCTGTGTCTACCATGTGCAAGGTGCCTCCTCACTAAATGCTTGTGGAAGGAATGAGGCTCATCTTCATGGTCAACTATGACCGGCTAAGAAAAGAAGGGAAACCCATCATCTGACAAACACAAGGCTACTCAGTAAACTGTAAAACTAGGATCTGCTGAATATTATTTATGACCAGCATTATCAAGTTGGTGAAAGAAGAGCCAAAACCAAAGTTCAAATGAAATTATAAAGAAAAAGAGAAATGGCTGCTACTGATCATCATCAGTTCAAAACACAGCTCCATCTCTGCCCCTCCAGCTGGGTTTTTCCTCACACACAAGGGCAGGGAGGCTGAGAACCATTATGTGAAACTGAGCAAGTTCGACTGGAAGATGGCTCAAGGGCCCACCGGCTTTAAAAGCTATAATTCTATGTGACTTTTCTAAGCATGTCTAATAGCAATCTGATCCCCTAAGAGTTGGTACAAAGCCAGACCACTTTCTTAAGGAACCCAATCAGAAAAGACCATTGTGGTGAGGCTAAAAACAGGCTCCTAGACAGTATTCACACCACAAGGCACTTCCCAGCCTTACATTAACCTTGGTTCAACGGACTGCTCATTTAGGAAAGCCAGCAGCACTCTGTGAGAGCAGGAAGAGGACGCCTACTCCAGTGCTCCCCAAAGTACATGCAACCAGTAGTTTAAAATATTGCATTCTGCTAGGTTTTATACTCTGGGAAGGCAAAAGTCTGCTTTTCTAAACATCTGAAGAACGTAACCATACTCTGCCACAGCTACTACTGGGTCGACAGAGCACCCCCTGGGGGGCCCCCTGTTCCCAGAGCCAAAGTGACAAGCCAGCCCCTCCCTGCCCAGTCTGACTTGCTTGATGGAAACAAGTTCATGGTCAATTATACAGGCCAATCTTCATGATCTTTCTACCAAAACCACAGCCCCATCATATGTTTTCATGTTGACCATTCGGACACAGCACAGCCTCTCTCTTTTCTTAGTCTTTATTCTTGATGACAAGAATAGCCCGATGAGAGGGAATAACTTGAAAATATATTTTATAACTCAGAAGGAACTAAATACTGGCACCTTGTTTTTTACTTCAAAAGAAAGGAGGGCACCTGGATGGCTCAGTCAGTTGAGTGTCTGACAGGCTGAGGTCATGATCTTGCAGTTTGTGGGTTCGAGCCCTGTGTTAGGTTCACTGCTGCACAGCCTGCCTCGGATCCTTGGCCCCCCTTTCTCTGCCCCTACCCCACTTACACTCTCTCAAAAATAAGTATTTAAAAAAAGAATGAAAGAAAGGAAAGAAAGCAAGAACATCCTGAGGTCTAAAGTCCCAACTACCATGTTGTTGCCATGTTTTGGAATCTTTCAAACGCCTAGGCCAGTGACCCAGAGCACAGGCTGGTGGCATGCACCTCACAGTTGGCCCCAAAGATGCTGAACCAACAAGCAGCCTAAACAAACTGTACCACTGATCCTGAAAAGTGTCACTTGCAATTACCCAAATGACTTATCATCGGACTTATGTCTGAGTGATTTCAGAAGGCAGCCACTTCTCTGTATCCGCGAAGAGCTAACCCTGCTGGTGGTCCAGCTGGACGGACACGTAAGGAGCACCAGTGCCTGTGCTCCATCTTCTGGCTCCCAGTTTGGCCCTTACTGCTTAGCTCAAGATGGCAAAGGAGTATCCTCAAAATGGAATCCAGAGGCCAGTTCTTTCCCAGCCAAAGTCATCCCCTGACCTGGAGGGCAATGCTAGCACCATGTACTTGAAGACGGCTGAGGGCCTGGTCTCCAAATGGGAAATGTTCAGTCATTCATTAGCATTTGAAAATAGCAACAAGCCTTAAAAAGAGGCCCACTCGGGGGCGCCTGTGTGGCTCAGTCTGTTAAGCGTCTGACTTCAGCTCAGGTCATGATCTCATAGTTTGTGAGTTCAAGTCCGTGTTGGGCTCTGTGCTGACAGCTCAGAGTGGCCCACTGGTTAGTCAACCATGAGCTCCACACAAGCTCCTTATAAAGCACAATTGAAATATAAGATACAAAAAACTGTTCTGAAACTAATTTGTAGAAACCTAGTTTATTTGGACATTAGTTTACATCAACAGCAAATAAAAACTGTGACTTTATGATTCCAGTCTGATTTCCTTGTATCTTTTCTTTTTTTTTTTTTGAAAGAGAGAAAGTGTAAGAAGCAGAGGGGTGGGGGAATGTACAGGAGACAGAAAGCAAGAGAGAATATATCTTGAGCAGGCTCCAGGCCCAGCTCAGAGCCCAACACGGGGCTCGATCCCATGACCCTGCAATCATGACCTGAGCTGAAATCAAGAGCTGGACACTTAGCTGACTGAGCCACCCGGGTACCACTAGTTGTATCCTTTTTAATAAAGAAGATTCACTGAACATTAATGGGAGCGTGTTTAAAGCAGCACAGAGTAATACCACTGGCCTTCATCCTCTATGCTACCACTTCATGGATGTGTGGCCTCAAGACAGGTACTAACCTCTCCGTGACTATTTCCTTCCTCATCTCTAAACAGGAATGATGAGAGTATCTGCTTCATGGAGATTAAATGAAAAATCCATGTAAAGAACTCAGCACAGTGCCTGGCACACTATTAGTTTTTAATAAAGTTAGCAATTATTATACAACCTTCCTATAAATAAATTCAGATCTGGAAAGATGCCTTTGGAAAACGGCTCAGGAAACGTGGCCACCCAAGTTCAGGGCTATCATCGCCTGATAATCTCACAAATCACCAGACTCACTTGGTAACTTTCCTCACCTGCAAATGTGAAGGCTAGACTAGGTTAACAGGTTTGGGTTTTTTTTTCTTAAGTTTTTATTTATTTATGAGAGAGAGACAACATGAGTGGGGAAGGGGAAGAGAGAGAGGGAGAGGGAGAATCCCAAGCAGCCTGTGCACTGTTAGCACAGAGCCAGACGTGGGGCTTGAACTCATGAACTGTGAGACCATGACCTGAGCCAAAATCAAGAGTCGGGTGCTCAACCAACCCAGGTGCCCCCAGAGATGAGCTACTTTTGAACTGTGCTCTTTTGAGAATGAGGTTTGGGACGAAGGATGGAAGGGTCACTCTTATTTGTACTGTGCTGAGTTTCCAGGTAAGACATCGCTGGAAGACACAGTTTCTGTCACTAAAACAAACTTGGAAACCACTGGACCACATGGTCACTCAGATTCCCTCCAGCTGTTATTTCCTCTTATTCAATGAATCATAAAACCCATAATGAGAGTGGATATTAGGCTTCAGTGACAGAGAAAAACAGAAAAGACCACTCGGGAGTTATTTATTACATTCATCAAGAAAAAGAACCTATTATTCTGGGTTTTGAACATCTAGAGAACGTTTTCTCTCTCTGGGTGGGGTCAACTGGCCCATTCTGAATTAAATGTCTTTCTATCTGGAAATAGGTCATGTTAAAAAATTCCACATTTCTTTTAGCCTTGGCATGGGGTTAAGACAGTATATATTCATACTTGTAAATATATGTAAGTGGCTAAAATCTCTCTCCCTCTGGGTTGGTGTCAAGGTCACAGGGATCCTGGCACCGCTTCTCAGTGACTCAGATGTGGTCTAAAAGCACAGGACACACCCACCTGGCCCCCTTCCAGCAATGCAGACAACTATAGTGTACAGTGACACCATCCTATCGAGCCTTCACATATTCTTCCACATTTTTTAGTAGAACTGGACAAAAATAAAAAGATCATCTTGGGAAATACCCCTTATTCAGAAGAATCAATCTTCTCTTTTCTCTTTACATATGGAGATTAATGGAAACCCCGCACTTACCACCACCACGCTCTTGGACGCGTCCAGGACGTGGATCACAGGCGCACTGTATCTGGGAGCTATTTTAACTGCCGTATGGGTCCTAAAAAGAGGGGTCAGGAAGGAACATATCCATCAGCACTGACAGTTCCCACATGACCTGTTTGGAACCATTAGAGATAACGTGTTCCTACAGGGTGCTTTCCAGAGAACAGTCTCAACGTACTTCCAAATACTAAACTTCACATGTGCCTTGTAAAACAAAACTGACTCCCTCTCCACCCTAAAATGGGGGATTCAGGGAGAGAAGACATGGATTTGTCAACTCAGGCTACAAAAAAAGTCTGTGACAAAACGCGGAAGGCTTTGTTCTCAGCTCTCTGCCAAAGGGGATGAGACCGTGACTTTGCACTCATTAGGGCCTGTCTGAATGGAAGGAGCTAACCAGCCCAGGCGACTGCACCTTGCTGTCATACAGGTCAGACTGTGTTTCTTCCTCCAAATGAGCTGGGGTAGCAGCCAGGGGCCCTGGGGAACCAGACCCCAAGTGGTGGACCCAGGACGCACTAGCTGCTGCTCCCCATTCCTGAGGGACACCACTCCTCGCCCCGATTCCACCTCACCTCACACTTGTAATACGGGGCCGCGGATCCTGAATAAATTTGGCATGAAGGAACCGAGAGGCCTAAGCAACAACAGTCTTCTACCAACATCGGCTCAGCCCCAACTCCCCTTCCCCCACCAGACCCAGGAACATCAGTGGTGAGGAACAAACACCCATCAGTCCTTGAAACGACCTAACTGAAGTATGCGGCAAGCTGCCTCTGGTGACTCGGTCTGACAGCACAGGGTACACACCTTTCCTCATGGAACACAGCCCACTAATGTGAGGAGTGAGGCTGGCCCCGTGTGCCCTCTCTAACTGGGGTTAAACCGGGGCCATGACCAGGGGCCATAGTCCCAAGTCCAAAGGCGGCAGCTGCACTTGCCCCAGGACAGGCCACATGTTCCGTCCCTGCCGGTCTTTGCTCACCCCATGTTCACCCCCAAGGTAGCTCCTCCCTGGGTCAGAAGCTGTCATATTCTCCCCCTCAACCCAAATGCATTGTCCAGAATATGCTACCATGTGGGGAAAAAACAAAATACCGAACAGTACATTTAACTGTTTTTTAAAAAAAACCACCCTGAACCTGCCCTAACCCTCCAACCTTACATAGGAGTTTCTGTATATTTAGAAAAAAACAGGTATCAACACTGGTTACACAGAGGCTGGAGGTGGAATGGAAGAGGGGAAGGGAGAGAATAAATTTTACTTTACATCCCTCTGAAATGTGTGACATGTTCTAATAGTCATCGTGGACTATGGAGGAAAATTTTAAAACCAAGAGACTATGAGAGGCGTGATATACGTGTGTTTTTAATAGACTTCTGAGGGAGGACTAAAAATTCATTCGTACTGAGACAGACAGGACTCTGACATTTCACCTGTTTCCTTTGTGCGCGTCTCTCCACACACAGACAGGAAGCAGAGGACGAGAGCCAGAACACAGGAACCGAACCTGTGTTCATAAAATGGAAGTGCAGGCCTAAGCCACTTAGTACAAGAGACGCTTCTAGAGTTGGGGGCAGGGGGACAGAGCAGCAGCCACACGAACTTCACGGCCTCCCAAGGATGTTCTGTGCCCACTGCGTGCCCAGGGACCAAGGATTTGGAAATATCCTTGGTATTCTCCAAGGGGTAGATTTTCAAATAGTAGGACTAGTTTTATTTATTTTAATTTATTTTTAATGTTTAATTTTGAGAGAGAGTAAGAAAGAGAGAGAATGTGAGCAAGAGAGGGACAGAGAGAGGGAGACGCAGAATCCAAAGCAGGCTCCAGGCTCTGAGCTGTCAGCACAGACCCTGATGAGGGGCTCCAACCCACAAACTACAAGATCATGACCTGAACCAAAGTCAGACGCTCAACCAACTGAGCCACCCAGGCACTCCAGGAATAGTTTTAAAGAAGAAACTGCTTCCAGTTTCAAAACAGTTTCTCACTCAGTAAGTGAGACTATGCTTGCTTCCTCTTCTTTAGGGGATCAGCTCTTCGAGCACACAAACATACCTCAATGTATGTTCTGCATGGAGTTCCGCTAGGAAAAACTGAGCCGAATATGACTTAGTTGACATTTTTCTTAAAGAGAACCAGTACAGTTGTAAACCTTCAAGTCAACACAATATTTATTAAGCCTCCAAGTGTTCTCTGTGCAATTCTGGCCATTCTCTCACTGGTGATCTCTGGACAAGGGTCCCAAGCAGAAACTGATGGGTTCCGCTATTTACAAACACCACCACCACCACCAAGTAAAAGCAAAGTGTTGCTTTCCAGCATAAAAAAAAGACAAAGCTAAATGAGACAACCATTAAATCTGCACTTGCTTGGCCATCAAGAGTACTTCTGGTTTCTTTACAAAACGATATGATACTGATTCTACTTTCTTATAAACCTCCATCTATGCAACCCTCTCCAGCTGGAGGCAAACATGTCTCTGAAGTCTGAAAAGATGTGAAACATTGGAATCTCTCCTGCCCAGTCTCCACAAACCAACAGCACAGGGCTAGCCCCTGATGCGCTGTCTCAACTCCGACTCAGCAACGTCACTCACCAATGCCGGGGATACAATTAGTCGCCTCCAATACCTGCCAAGTGGGCACGATAGGGTTAACTTTAGAAACTCTTTTTAAAAGCACCGAAAAAGCCCAAGTTACTCCAAGCACTTATTTCATGCCTTACCCTTCCAGAATTAAAATGTTTTACATAAATGCAGCATGACACACACACACACACACACACACACAAATAAATAAAAAATAAAACCTTAGAGTTTGGTGAGAAAAACAAGAGAGGAAATAAAGATGCGAACACTGAGCAGTGGGGTCAGACGCAGAAGTCGGGTCTGTGAGATCCCATACCCAGGCCTGAGCTCCAGGCTTCCTGGCAGCCACTCAGAGAGGAAAACAGTACCAGTTACATGATTTGACACCTTCCCTCCTAACAACTAAAAAATGTGTATGTTTGGAAAATTACCTCTATTTCTGAGCACTGAATTCCTTCTGAATTCTCCATTACTCATACAATATAACTGAAAAAGACATTTTGCAGTTATTGGCTCTCAACCATTTAGAAAAGGGAACTGCTAGATTTGTGCCTTTGAGAAGGTCTGTAGCTAACAGGGCCAGATTGCCATTAAAGTCATTTCTAGTTTGTGATACAAAACCATAAGCGTCACAGACAGGAGAATATTCAGTCTTTCGTTCCCTTCTAGCTACCAGTTCAAAAGGGAACCCCAGGCATATTTCCGTACACACATGACCCCAAATCTGTACAGCCCTTTCAGCTTCTCCAAGGATCCATCAGACAGCCTTGAGGCTTGCTGCAAGTGCCTTGGGAGTGCAAATCTAGCTCCATCACGCCACCACAGGCCACAGAGGTCCGGAGTCATACCTCCTCATCTCCTTTCGTGACAACTCGGAAGTCCCGAGCTGCCATCTGCTCAAATAACAGTTAGCAAAGGGAAAAACTGGAAGGCTGCTGGGCTCTCAACAGTTCTGCAGGAGGTAATAATAAGGCTCTGAGAGGGCTTCTAAGACATCCAAACTCTGAACGCCTTCTAGCAAAGCTGCTCCATCCCAGGAATAGATGGAGTCTTACAGAGATGCAAAAAGAACTAACTGTAAAGGAAGAGACTGATAAACCAGATTTCATGAACATAAAAGCTTTGTTATTTAAAATTACAACTAAGACAGCAAAAGTCAAGTCATAATGTAGGAGTCTACATGTAATATATATTTCTAATGAAGGGCTTGCATCCAATATAAATAAAGCATATGTACAAGTCAGTAAGAAAAAAGGCAGAATAGCCAATTAAAAAAAAAAAAGACTTAAAAATCATAAACAGTCAACATACATGTGAAAAGGTACTCAGCATTATTAGTCAGCAAGGAAACACAAATGAAAACCTTACCAGGATGTGATTACATACCTACCAAAATGGATAAAATTGAAAAGGGTGTGGGATAACTGGAACTCTCATAAATGCCAGTGGGAGTGTAAACTAATACAATCACCTCGGAAAACTACCCAGCAACGTCCAACACCAATGATCAATCACATGCATATGACCCAGCGAGTTGGCATTCTGCCAAACAGCCCCACACTGGAAAAACCCAACACCCCCCACAGCTGCATGGATAACTAAGTCCTAGTATATTACACGCTGGGATATTACACCACAAGGGAACAGCAACTCCTGCAACAAGCGGTCTGGACACCCCAGGTATAATAACACTGCACAAAATAAGCCAGACACATAAGATTACATGCAACAGGATTCCATTTATATGAGGCTGAAATCGGGCAGAACCAACCTGGCCATGTGACCAACTTAGAACTTTCTCTCCTTTAAATTGCTTAACCCAAAGGTTCTCCAAAGGTTCCCCCTTTAAAAACAACTTCCCAAGGTGATTCTCTGATTCATTCTTGCTAGGCTGGCCTTCTGCCTCAACTATTTCCAGGTTGGAGTTTCTTCAAGGGAACCTGTATTTATTACTCAATCAGATACCTGCTTTGAGACAGAGAGTGCGCTGAAGTTCAAGCCATGTCTTTGTGCCAAAAAATACACCTTCTCCACTTGGTTTGATTTCCAGAAGAGTGTTTAACAGAAATCTCAAGAACCAAATGGGAGGAGAGAAGATTAAGGAAAAGACAACAATAAGCCAAAGAATCCCAAAAAAGGCAAAGGGTGGGGTGGTCACAGAGGAAGTCTCCTAGAGCATGCTCCAAAAGTGTCCTGGCCCAGGCTCCTGTCTAAGTGAAAACTGAAAGCTCATGCCCTTATACAATAAGGAACCGATGTGCTGAGTATAATTCAAAAACAACCCAGGTTTCATTGCTGTTTTTAAACATTGGCATTTAAAAGAATTTAAGGGAAGGGGCGCCTGGGTGGCTTAGTCAGCTGAGTAGTCTGACTTGGGCTCAGGTCATGATCTCATAGTCCATGAGTTCAAGTCCCGTATCGGGCTCTGTGCTGACAGCTCAGAGCCTGGAGCCTGCTTCCGATTCTGTGTCTCCCTCTCTCTCTCTGCCCTTTCCCCACTCATGCTTGGTCTCTCTCTCTGTCTCAAAAATAAATAACAACACTAAAAAAACCCCACCTTTTTAAAAAAGAATTTAAGGGAAAGCAAGCAGCTCGTTAGCGTGACTTACCTTGATGTGGTTGCCCCTCCAATCAACAATGGAATCTTTATAGCCAACCTCTCCATTTCCTTGGCAACAAAAATCATTTCATCCAGGGAAGGAGTGATGAGTCCTGACAAGCCAATTATATCTAGTATTTCAAAAAAGAAGAAAGGACAGTGAGAAGGAAGAGGAGAGAAAAAGCAGAGAAGTATAGAAGACTCATTTTAGCAGCTTTGTAATAAAGACCATAAGACCTAACATCAACTCCCCATTTCTTTCTTTTTTTTTTCTTTTTCTTTTTTTTTTTATTTCTAGGAGAGAGAGAGAGAGACAGCGTGAGCAGGGGAGGGTCAGAGAGAGAGGGAGTCACAGACTGAAACAGGCTCCGGGCTCTGAGCTGGCAGTCAGCACAGAGCCCGACGCGGGGCCCGAACCCACGAACCGCGAGATCATGACCTAAGCGAAAGTCGGACGCTTAACCGACTAAGCCACCCAGGCGCCCCATCAACTCCCCATTTCTAATTCTAAAACATCTTTTCTGATTGGGGAGTTTCACTTTGTTTGCTTTAGATAATATATGGGATTTGTAACTTAAAGTTGCAACAACGTACTTGCCACAATTGGGGGAAGCCATGCAAATAAAACACATTGTTCATGACTTCCAGAACTTGAACATACCAGTATCTGAAGAAACATAAAAACGACACCAAAAAAAAAAAAAAATCTAACGCAACCCTGTAATAAGAAACCTGTTTCATTCCCCATCTTCTGAGCTGCATGGAGTTTCAAAGTCGTCTATTCACCGATTCAACCCCTACCATCAAGGACAATGAAAACAGCTCCCTCACAGGAGGAGCTAGAGCTGGCACCTGTCAGAACGGGCTGGGGCGTCACCACTCACTGACGGACAGACATGGGGGAAAGGACACTCGGAGGGCCCAAAGTCTGTAGCACAGTACCTGCTTTGTGGTCAAGAGCAGCTTTCAGTATCTTGTCGCAGGGAGTCATGACCCCTAAATCAATAACTCTGAGGGACAGAAATGAGGTGAGAAAATTGATGAGAACCCACAGAGACAAAGCCTTACTTAGCCATCAAATACTCCTCTAATATAAATTGGAATCACAGTGACTTGCTAAGGATTGACAATCACAACTATAACCACCATTTATTAGGTACTTACCACATGCCAGGCGCTAAGCTGAGATTTTTAAAACAGCTTTACTGACACTGAATTCACACAGTATAAAATTCACCCATTCAAGATATATGATTCGATTATTTTTGGCATACTATGTTATTATTTTTTTAAGTTTATTTCTATTAACAGAGAGAGAGAGAGAGAACAAGTAGGTGAGGGGCACAGAGAAGGAGATAGAATCCCAAGCGAGCCCCGCACCATCAATGTAGAGCCCGAGGCGGAGCCTGAACTCACGAACCATGAGATCCTGACCTGAGCTGAGATCAAGAGTCAGATGCTTAACCAACTGAGCCACCCAGGCATCCCTACATTATTCTTTTTTTAAGCTCTGGTAAAATACACAAAATACCATGTGCCCTTCTAACCATTAAGCTTAAAATTCAGTGGCACTAATTAGAGCCAGTCAGTGTTGTGCAACCATAACCACTATTTATTTTTAATACTCAGTCGTCACCGCAAATAGAAACTCTAATCATTCAGCAACAGTTCCCCATTCCCCTCAGTTGTCTTTCTGAATCTGCCTATTGTAGACATTTGTGTAAGTGAACTCATATATCATTTGTCCTTATATTTGGCTTATTTCACTTATCACGATGGATACACGCATTCTATTTGTTCTGTCAGTGGACACGTGGCCGTCTCCACCATGTAAGCTTTCTGCATAAGCAATCTCATTTCACCTTCAAAGTGGCCCATGAGGCAAGCACCACTATGGGCCCCATTTTACTAAAGAAGGGCCCAGAGATGTTAAGTAACTTGTTCAGTCACACAACTAATTAGCAGCAGATTTGGGACATGAACCACGCACGATCTGACACCAACACCCATTCTCTTGGCCATTGAGGCCGATAAAAACGCTGGGCAAGCTCACTCAGTAAAAGTTAACATCTACTGGACAGGAGAGACTAGCTGGAAGCCAGTATGAAGGATAATCAGGAAGAGGTCAGTTCCTGCCCACGGAAAGCGGACGATAAGACAATCTGGTTACTGAGCCACGCGAGAGGGAGACGGAACCAGAGAGAGGATCACTGAGGGAGACAGGGTGAGAGACTCAAAGGAAAAGCTGACCCAGGGAACTGGGGACCACACACAAGAAAGAGGGCAGGCACAGAGCAGAGGATGCAAGGGCTGCTCTGTGGGACAGAGTAAGACTGGAGGAGGTCTTCAATTCATAGAAGAGGCAGCTTTCTGAACGCAGAGGATTCCTGCCCTGGACAATGTTCCACGTACGACTCCTCTGTTTGAGATTTAGAAAGTACCCATCATGGCGGTCATTTTTACAACTTAATTTCATCATGTGTATGCATTTCACAGCATGATTTCCACCTCTTTCATATTGTCAACAATTAAAATAGGCAAAATAATTTGGGGCACCTGGGTGGCTCGGTTGGTTAAGCAGCCAACTTCAGCTCAGGGCATGATCTCAGAGTTCATGGGTTCGAGCCCCGCATCGGGCTTCGTGCTGACAGCTCAGAGCCTGCTTTGGATTCTGTGTCTCCCTCTCTCTCTGCCCCTCCCCTGCTTGCTCTGTCTCTCTCAAAAAAAAAATAAAACAAAACAAACAAAACCCACAAACATTTAAAAAAAAATAAATAGGCAAAATAATTTTCAAAAAATCAATCAACTACTACTTGACACACCATCATCTGGTGAGAGAGGGTAGCTGACAGGAAGGAGTCCCATTTCTCATTTATGTAACGTTTTATACTCACTTTTTAGCTTGCTTCCATTATTACTTAAAATTTAAAAAAATAAATAAAACCCAGCCCATACAGAATCCTCATTAAAAAGCAGACAATTTCAAATCATCGATAACTATATTCAGCTTTGTCGGCACTAACCAGGCAGAGAGTGAATGCTGTGGGTTTTACTGATGTGGGAGGGAAGGTCCCAAGCACAGTGAGATGACGCCACATTTTGGTTTTCAGCATATTGGGAAACGGCTGGTAACTGCATCTTTTGTTAAAGTAGGACCAAATATAGACTGTTGCATACAAAATTAAGCACAATAGTATACTGCTTTTAAATCAAGACAAGAAGGCATACATTTGAAAGCTGACTGCTCAACGTCATATGTTATTTTCAAAATTCAATTACAAATCATCAGTCGGATGGCGAGAATCCACTTGCTCTTGTTCCTTTCTCTTGTTTTGAGCAGTATGTCCTTCGGGAACATCTTATGCATGCTGGCTTTGTTTGAGGACAGTAAGGAGGCCTTGTGGCTGGACAGAAATGCGGGAAGGAGGGGACTATAGGCACAGAGGTCAGAGAGGGCATCTTAAAGGGTGGTAACTAGTGCAATTTTCAAAATAGTAGGTTTGAAATTTCTTTAGATATCCAAATGAAGCTCTCAGGTGGTCAACTGGATACGTGAGTCGGGTTTTGGTGAGGGGTCCATGCTGGAGACAGAACCTGGCACCTGGCACCAAATGATGGTGTTAAAAAGTCATGAGACTAGAGGAGAAAAGTCCTTCGTGGGGCCTTGTTGGCCTGGGTGTGCCCCCTGGGAATTCTTCAGAACTGCAGAGGCTCAGGTCCAGACCTACTTTCCTCAGGTCTGACTTTTAACAAGACTCCCAAGGGAAGGGAAGGCACATGATGTCCTGAGAAGCACCACCCTGGGTAACAGGACAGAGAAGAGGTCTAAAGCCTGAGCCCTGGAGTATTCCCCTATTTAGGGGTCGCACAGAGAAGGAGAAATCAGGAAAAGACAGAGAAAACCTATGGTGAGTGAGGAAAGAAGAGGTCTAAGAACAATGGGTTAGGCAACTGGGACACAAGTTCAACTTCCAATTTATTAGCCTGTCTTAAGAATATTGGGAAACAAACGCATCATTCATCAGGGGAGAACTTTCATGCACAGAGAGTAATATTTACAGCACTGAGATGCATGAAGGTGGTTGCTCACCACCAGGGATAAGCAACCCGGATGGAGGCCGCTCCCACCCCCACCCTCAAGGGAAAAGGGATTCCACACACACCTGAGCTGAGAAAGTATTGGCAGGTTTGGAATTTGAATACAGTGTGACATTTGTGGCATGTTGAGGGAAGCCATCTAAACCAATGTTAGAAGCATCCCTAGAGGGAGATACCTAGGCTGAATTTGAAAAAAGTAGGTATTAGCTGGATGAAGGAAAAAAGACTGTAGTCCACACAGATATTGGCACTAAAGGTCCAGAATGATGAACCACCCAGCCCTGGGGAACTTTAGCTGAAGCAAAGGACCTGAAGCCTGGGTGGTAGCGGGGGTGGAACAGGGAAGGGGGCCTTCTATGGCTGCCGCCATTCTTCCCATCATCCCTTTCCACTGTCCTTCCTCTTTACTGCAACTTCCTGTTTCCCCCACCTAAATCTCCATTTCCCTTTATTTTCCCCTGGTTTCTTCACTTGGAGCCATGTACTCCATGTCCTCAGGCCTCTTCCGATCCACATTCTTATATTATGCCACAGGATAGACTAAAGAGAATTTAAAAATCTATGTTATGGGAAAACGATTTTAAAAATCATCTTTCTAAAGTGTTTACAACAGAGCTTTAAATGCAAGCATTTAATTTGAGCTTTTAATTCAGAAATAAAAGCTGCACTCGATGCTTTAGCAAAGGTATCCAATACTACATGAGAATACATACAATACTATAATAAAGTCCATTTTACTTTCTAGAAGTATTCTAGATATTCTCTAGAAAAATTAAAAAGGAAAATCAAAGCCTTGCACCTGCACCCATTCATAGTGCATCATATTTGGGGTCTCGTGTAGGGAAGTGAACAGAGATGGCATTTATCTCTGATCCTGCAATTCACACATGCTACCACCAGATGGAAGTACCCAACCACACTGCAGTCCCCCACCAAAGTCTGATTTGTGGTTAAGTGGTGCTGACAGAATCTGTTTCCATTTCTCCTTTTTAAAAAATTAAAAAAAATAAATTCTGGAAAGTCCTCCTTTCAAATATAACAAGTTGGGAAGAGGAACTGAATAGGTATTTTTCCAAAGGAGACATCTGAAGGACCAACAATGTTTATCAGAAGATGCTCAGTATCACTCATCTTCAGGAAAATGCCAATCGAACCCATAATGAGATTATTACCTCACACCTGTTAGAATGGCTGTTCTCAGAAAGCCGAGGGGTAACAAGCATTGGCCAGGATGTGGAGAAAATGTTCTCACCACAATAAAAAAGAAATGATAACTATATGAAGCGAAGGTGGTGTTGGCTAACACTATGGTGGTAATCATAGTGCAATATGCAAGTGTACCAAATCAATACATTGTACACCTTAAACTGATACAATATTATAGGTCAATTACACCTCAATAAGCCAGGAAAACTATATAATACCCCTCCCCCATATATATATGGTTGAAAGTCTTTGAATAATTATCAGGTGAGTATGTGTGGTGCATAGGACAGACTGGACTAGTTTGCCCTTGACTTAGATACAGTCTTCTTTTTCACCCAACTGAACACTATGACATTATTCAGTTTGAAACTATTTCATTTACAGCCATCTGTTTATTGCTTAATTTTTACTCATATTAGACAGTTAGATTAGCAACCACTGGTTAAATATAAATAGGCCTCTGTTATTATTATCTGTTTCACCAGATCCATATTTTTAAAATACTAGATATAAGATATCTAATTTTATTTTTTTAAATTTTTTAACATTTATTTATTTTTGAGAGACAGACTGAGATAGAGCACGATCAGGGGAGGGACAGAGAGAGGGGGGGCCACAGTATCCAAAGCAGGCTCCAGGTTCTTAGCTTGTCAGCACAGAGCCCAACATGCGGTTCAGACTCACGAACCACGATATCATAACCTGAGCCAAAGTTGGACACTTAACCAACTGAGCCACTCAGGCACCCCAATATAATTTTAAATTAAACCTAATTTTAAATTTTCTACTGACATATCCTTTTTCTCACACAATTAAACAGTGTGCATTACCTGTGTTTACAGTGTGCATATACCTGTGCATTACCAGTGTGCATTTTTTTTAATGTTTATTTTGAAAGAGAGCGCACAAGCAGGAGAGGGGCAGTGAGAGAGGGAGAGACAGAATCCCAAGCAGGCTCCATGCTGTCAGTGCAGAGCCCAATGCAGGGCTTGAACCCACGAACGATGAGATCATGACCTGAGCTGAAATCAAGAGTCAGACTCTCAACTGGATGAGCCACCCTGATGCTCCCACACTTTCTTTTTATATAATAATTATTAAGGAGCATATCTAAAATCCATTTTCATGTAATATCTGATCAAAAAACATTTTTCAATATTTTAAATTACTTAAGAGGAACTTAACTAGAATATTAATATTAAATATTACAGTTAAAGTTGTTTAACTTTATACTCAATGGTGGAAGATAAAATGACAGCACACAGAGTCTTGAGACTTTTGGAATCAGAAGCCGAGTATATGGCTTGCCACTTGCTGATTTTGCTAATTCTGTGACCATGAAGAAACCCCTTAACTTCTCTAAGCCTCAGTTTCCTCAGCTGTAAAATGTGAAAGACAGTAAATGAAGCAGGCAAAGCAGGATCAAAACCCTAAGAAGGAAGGATAAAAGAAAAGAAAGAAAAAGAAAAACATCAGGAAAAGACAGAAAACAGAAAAATCAGTGATATAAAAGCACTAGCTCATTTGTGAAGTGGTAAACAAATGTTAGGTATTAGTAGTCTTGTAGTGGATCTATCTCTTAGGTCTATTCAAATTCTTAAATTTATATGTTCTACTAGATCACAGAATCTAATGCATCATCCCCATAAAAATGTTCTTTGTCAGGACAGAACAATCACCTTTAGTCCTCCTGACTTCTTTTTTCTTCAAAAAGAAAAATATCCTTACCACCGTGTGAGATTTTCTGCATCAATGACAAAGAGCCAGGAGCTAGAAAGCTGCCTCAGGATTTGAGACTGGACAGTTTGCTAAACTCACTCACCAGCGGGGTGGTTCAGCCCAGATCCAGTCTAGAATCCAGAGGCTCAGCCAAAGTATACATTTAACTACATAAGGTAGAAGTGGGGGTGGCGGGGGGCACCTGCCTACTAGATAATACATAACACTAAACTGACCAGGGGGCCACATGTTAAGAGGCACAAGACCCAGAAGGGTGTCTGTCGTAATAGAAAAGGTTTGCATACTCACTTATGTTTTTGTAAAAGGAGTAATTACAGTTTCAGCAGAAGATGTTTCTCCAGTTAGACTTATGAGCAAAGGGGAGCAGACCTTCAATGCACAGGGCAGAGGACCTGGATGTGCTGGAGGAAAGCTCGAGTTTGATAAGCAGGCTTTCACAGGTGCTGACACTCAGCTGGAGTAGCACCCTGGAGAAATGCCACAGTCCCCCCCGCCACCCCACCCCCGCCTCTTAAAGCATCTTTAACTGGAAGGGAAAACATTCCTAGTGTGATTCTCTTAGCTACTTATCCACTTTCTGAAAATAAAAAATTATAAACTCATGACAATAATATCTCAAGAACTACTACAAGCTGCTATTTTTCAAGTTTCTGGACCATGATTACATTTGTATAGGTACCTGGCTATTAGCCTCATAAACAGTAACTTTCTTGAGTTTCTTAAGAAAAGTCGACTAAATCATCTTGGTATCTCTAGTATAATGTGTGGTGTGTAGCAGACGATCTATAAACATTTATAAGCTAAATTCAATTCTGACCGGGGCGCCTGGGTGGCTTAGTCGGTTAAGCGTCCGACTTTCGCTTGGGTCATGATCTCACGGTTCGTGGGTTCAAGCCCCGCGTCGGGCTCTGTGCTGACTGCCAGCTCAGAGCCTGGAGCNCCTGGGTGGCTTAGTCGGTTAAGCGTCCGACTTTCGCTTGGGTCATGATCTCACGGTTCGTGGGTTCAAGCCCCGCGTCGGGCTCTGTGCTGACTGCCAGCTCAGAGCCTGGAGCCTGTTTCAGTCTGTGACTCCCTCTCTCTCTGACCCTCCCCTGCTCACGCTGTCTCTCTCTCTCTCTCCTAGAAATAAATAAAAAATGTTAAAAAAAAAAATTAAAAAAAAAATGTTTAAAAATAAATAAATAAATAAATTCAATTCTGACTAATTGTGATGAATGCAAATAGAAACAAAAGTCAGGTTTGAAAAGGTGAGACAGGACCAGAGATGTAGATTTCAGGAAGCAAACCCCTTGTCCAAATACTTATTCTATAGCTGAAATCTCATGACAACAACCTCCAATGTATTTACCATTTAAAAAAGAATAAATACATCCCAAGAACAAAATTCCTCATCTGCAGGACTGGGAGAGAGGGCTAAGTGTTTTGACAGTGAGTTGGCAGAAAACAGAAGTGCATGTGAAGACAGAGGCAGAAGTGCCATCCTGACACCGTTCCTCTGTTTCCAGCTTCCTGAGAGCTTCTTGGTTGCATTAAGTTGGCCTCGAGTGCAGAGGTGGTTAACTAAGTAGACAGGAGGGATGGGCTGTTAGGGTTAACTGGACAGCTGGAGAGACCCGTGAGGGACCACAGCTGTGCCACAGGCCTGGCTCTACTCTTCACAGAGCAAAGAGTATGTTGGAAGGCAGTCCGTGACTCAAAGCGACTGTTGGCTGGACATGGACCAGAGAAGGCATTAGTTATATTAGGCTTTGGATCGTAAAGAATATGTTGAAATCTGAGCAAAACATACACTTACTATAGGTCATCAGCTTTCACATGGAAGTAATTTAGTGCTGAATATTTATCCACTATAAAAAGCTACATCAGCAAGAGACTTTACTTCTGTACAACATTCCAAAATCTAGCTGCATCATTTCCGAGAGGCATGCAGAGTCCTGTTCTAAGCAGAGGAAGGAGAGAATTGTACAGTCACAGCCTTCTTATAAAAGCCCATTCAGCCAAAGTCGTATAAGATCTCAGCTGTAAGACTGCCATCAGTTTACTGAGAAGAAAAAGAAGAAAAAGAGAATGTGCTCCAGGCCGCTGACTACGGGCAGGAACCCAGTGTTCCAATAATTAAAGCCGCTAGCCCAAGGTCAATTCTCAAGAAGCCTCTTGTTTGTTCTGACCCTGCCTGAATAGTTTTCACTGTTCCCTTTGTCCTTATCAACCAGATTAACAGGTGACAGACTTACTGATGATTTCATTTGAAAAGGTGTGTTCAATGTAGAAAGTGGGAAAACAGAGTCAGAAACAGAAATTAAAAATAACCTCCAACACCCATGGCCCCTCCCAACCCATACAGAATCATTGCTGCAAATGCTTTTATTTTTAAATTGGAAAGGGGATGAGAGAGGTGGGTCTTAACTCACCTGAAATTGTTGCAGCCAAGGACGACGCCAACTATGTTCTTGCCTATGTCGTGCACGTCCCCCTTCACGGTGGCCAACACGATGGTGCCCTGGTAGGGGTCCTAGGGAGCAAGACAAGCAGCTGAGCACCGGTGTAGCCACTCAGCACAGAGCAACTTAAGTCTCTGGAGCCAGACAGGGGTCGAGACTGCCTCAGAGACAGACCCAGAACCCACACCACGTGCTCTGCATGTACAAAGCTGTGCCCTCGAGCAGTTCAAAGGCGGCCTGCCTAGCGGGGGAGCAAAGGGAGCTTCAAGCACAGGTCCCATCACCTCAAAGAACAGTTTTAAGTTCGAATATAACACATCCCAGTAGCTGAAAAACGGATCTTTAACTGCAAAAACACAGAGAAATATTTATTGTGAGCAGGAAGGGGTGCGAGGGAACAGAGGGAGCAGCTGGTGGACCTCAAACAGCCTATCAGAATCTGAACCACCATCTCAACAGCCTGGCACAGGCCATTTAATTATCTTTGGTTTCTTCAGTACCATCGTCCTATGCCCGGCCAGCAACCTCTCCCTCAGTTAATTAGTTAATTTTAAAAAAGAGGGGCGCCTGGGTGGCTCAGTCGGTTGAGTGTCCGACTTTGGCTCAGGTCCTGATCTCGCGGTTCGTGGGTTCGAGCCCCACGTCGGGCTCTGTGCTGACAGCTGGCTCAGAGCCTGGAGCCTGTTTCAGATTCTGTATCTCCCTCTCTCTCTGACCCTCCCCTGCTCACACTGTCTCTCTCTCAGAAATAAATTAAAAAATTTAAAAAAAAAAAAAAGAAAAGAAAAAGGCACCCAAGGCAAGTGGGAGGTCTGGCAGAGCCATTCAGAAACTCACAAGAATTTAAGGATTCAGAATCCCAGGGCAAAGCTGGTTGAGCTTCTTGGGGAGCTAAACAAGGTCAAAGCTTAATGATTTACTCTGGTGGGACAGCCAACAAGAATTAAATTGGATCAGGGGCACCTGGGTGGCTCAGTCAGCTGAGTGTCCGACTTTGGCTTAAGTCATGATCTCATGGTTCATGGGTTCGAGCCTCGCATCGGGCTCTGCGCTGACAGCTAGCTCAGAGCCTAGAGACTGTTTCAGATTCTGTGTCTCTCCCTCTGACCCTCCCCTGCTCTCTCTCTCTCTCTCTCAGAAATAAATTTTTAAAAAATTAAAAAAAAAAGAATTAAATTGGACCCACAAGCAGAGCCAAGGACGTTACCAGTGTACAGAGAAAACTCAGTCAAGAGGTTCTCCAAAGCCAAACATTACTCAGTCACCTCAGGGGAGGGATCCATCTCCCTAGCTACAGTGTCTAGCACAGTACCTGGCACATAGTAGGAACTTTGAAAATGGTCAATAGATGAACAAACTGGTTTTGTTTTGAAATCATGGGCTCTATTTGAAAACCTACGTTCATATTAAAAATTCATAAAGCCACATTTAGAGGAAAATCCCAGGGTATACTCGGTAAAAGATCACTGCTCTATTTTATCGTCAATGACAGGCACAGCCAACCCCCATGGTCCCTGCCCCACCCCAGTAACAGTCTTTGAGACCAATTCCTCACGGGGCCCACCGGCCTGGACAAAATGACTTGCCTCTTCCTCTTCTGTGCCAGCATGCATTTTATTTTCTTCTCTTTCTTTTTCCATGAAAGGAATAAGGTGGCCAACAGCCTTCTTCATGACTCGAGCTGACTTTATAACCTAGGAAAAATACACAGAGTCCAGCATCATTTACCAAAGCACCTGAATGGTTGCTAAAAGCCCCTCATGAAATCTTAGCATAAACTAAGAACACAAGCTCTGGCCTCGGGTCAGCCACACTGGAGTCTGCTTTTGACAGAAGACAGGATCAGGAATGAGTTCCCTGTGGGGAAAGACAATGAATGAGGCACAGAAGGAAAACAAGGCTAGGAGCCGAACCTCTGCACACTGCTGTTTCTTAGCCTAGAAGGCTGCCCATCGCTTCTCCAAGTTCTGTGCACCCATTTCCACCAGAGCCCCTTCTCAGCCTTCTCACCTCGATCCCCAGCACTACAATTTACTTATAATTAAAGGCTTATGCTTAACGAAGAAAGGGGCCTTTTACAAAATTCATCAACATATGCTAAAATTCAAGGGTGGGAATACCATGCAGGGTCTCCAAGTAAATTCTCAGTGCAGAAACCCAGCAGACACCATTAGCCAAATGATCAAAGTTAATATAACCAGTCATGAGACATAGCAACATTCCTGGCCTCCTGATATGAGCCGCTGAGAAGGGCACAGCATCACTCTTATGCTTGCCAAAAATGAGCAAACATGAGACAAACCCACACTGAGGGGCAGTCTACAAAAAAAACTGAGCTACACTCTTCAAAAGTCAAGGTCACAAAGGAAGACTGAGGAGCTGTTAGAGAGGCCAGGATAAAAGCAATGTGGGATTCTGGAATAAAAAGAAAACAATAGTGGGAAAACTGGTGACACCTGGGGTGCCTGGGTGGCTCGGTTAAGCATCTGACTTCAGCTTAGATCACGATCTCGCAGTTCATGAGTTTGGGCCCCAGGTCGGGCTCTATGCTGACAGCTCAGAGCCTGGAGCCTGCTTCAGATTCTGTGTCTCCTTCTCTCTCTGCCCTGCTCCCATCTGTGCTCTGCCTCTCTCTCTCTCAAAAATAAATAAACATTTTAAAAAACCTGGTTAAATCTGAGTAAGGTCTTTATTTAATGGCATAACACCAATGTTAACTGCACTAAAGTCAAGGAAAAATGTTAACATTTGGGGAGGAAGCTGGGGAAGGGATATACAAGGCGTTTTTCAAACTACATTTGCAGTTTGTCTACATGTCTAACGTCATCTCCAAAATGCAAAGTTAAAAGTCAACATCAAGAGAAACAAAGACTGAGGAGCTGTCACAGGCTGGAGGAGATGAAGATAGGACAACAAATCGTTCCTCATCTCCAGGGATGGTAGTTTCGCTGGTGCACATGTTAACATTTCCACATAGTATCCTCTACAAACATGCACTTCATTGTATGTTAATTATACAACAAAAAAGCTGTTAGAAAAAGGGTGAATGTTATGAAAGAAAGTGGGCATTCAGTTAAATACAGAAAGAGTAATTAACAAAACAAAAACAGGGCCTTGTTCTGTATGGCTCGCAGCCCCAACCCTGATGGCCCCACATATATTTGCTGACTGATAACGTTAGTAGCTCCTGTAAATCAAAATAAGAGTTCTGGTTTTCTCAAAACGTAAAATTTAACACTTATCTCTATTCTAAAAGCATCCTTAAAGATGAACACTGGCTGGTCAAATCAAATGCTAATACTATTAACTTTACGTGAAGCTGGGGTTTTGTTTTCACTTTGGGGAAGAGCAGATAGGTGTTGGGGGTAAGATGTGGCATCCCTCCCTGTCAGAAAGCTAAGAATTTCCAGATGACCTCCAACCTGCACATCACCCCAAAGATGGACCTTCCGGACATTACTCGGAAGTATATTTACAGAAAGAATGACCAGATCTCAGTGCCACGAGCTCTTGTCAAAATTTGAACTTGAGAAATCTACCGAAACTTGCTATTTATTTACTAAAGGACAAAGTCTTTTTCTTTCAATTGTGAAAACTACTCCCATCTTTTGCCAACCTGAGGTAGAAACATTTTTCCAGCTCCAAAAAGGTCACCGACAACTTTCATGCCGTTCATGAGAGGTCCTTCAATTATATTCAGAGGCCGGGGATATTTTTCCTGGTTTAACCTGGCTTCTTCAGTATCCTCAATAATATGTTTTTCAATACCCTATTAAAAAAAAAAAAAAAAAAGGATAAAAATCACATTAAAAACCTACCTAAGGCCAAACAGCCAATAAAGAATGAATCACGGAAAAGCTTATGAGTACAGGTTTTGGAATCAGATTGCGTAGGTTCAAATCCTGGCTCCTATCACCAATCTAAGCAATTTATCAAGGCTCAGTTTCCTAAATGGTCACAGAGTACCTGCCTCGTGTGGTTATTTTTAAGGATTAAATGAAATAACCTAGTGCTCAGCTGGCTTTATTGATACAAGGTAAGCGCTCCATGGAAGTATGCAATGGTGAGTTACCAGTGAAAGAAGGAATACTAGTAAGTAAAGTCCAAATTCATCATAAAATACACTGTGTATCCTGGTGGTTTAGCAGATTACACATTACTAAAGATCTCCTGTGGAATCTGCGTGTTCTGTCACGGCAAAGCTCTGGGCTGGGGAGGAATGACAATGGGCAGGACCCTGAGGCGAAGTTCAAACTTGTGAAGCCTCTCCTGACTCATCCAGCCCTCACTGATGAAGCCTTCATCCTAGGTGTCCCCAGTTCAAGGTCCCCTGGATGTGGCTCAGTGATTCCACAACCTGAAACATATGAACCTCAAAAGTTTCAAAAAGTTGAAAGTTAAATTCGAGAGCCAAAAAGAGAACTCGAAAGTTCTCCAGACTCACAAATGAGGACACTGAAGCCAAGACTAAGTTGTCTGAAATTCAAATTATCAGCAGAAGATCCAGGACTTTCTTGTTGATCAAATGACAGCAACTTGGCCTAGAACAGCTTTTCTTGACCTTGGCACTACGGACATTTTGGGCTGAATAGTTCTCTGTCATGTGGGCCCGTCCTGTGCACTAGAGGAGGTTTACAGCATCTCTGGCCACTGGATGCCAGTAACACCTCACCCCCTACTGTGACAACCAAAACTATCTCTAGACACTGCCAAGTGTGCTAAAGGGGAGGGAAGGTGGTCCTTAGAATCTCCCCGCCAACAACCACCACAAGGTGCCACCAGCCCGCCTGTTCACACTCACCCGGTGCTCCCACAGCTCACCTTCACAAGGGCATACTCGAGGCGCTCTTCAATGGGGCCATTCCTCCACTCGTCAGTCTGGATAACTTTCTTCCCTCCTTTGCCATGAGTCTGAGTTGAAATTAGGACAGAGAGTGGTTACGACAGGCCCTCAGTGTTCGGTAGCAGCAAAAAAACTATGCCTTATTCTTCTTTTACACTGCTGGCGCCTAGCTGAGTGTCCAGCATGAATTAAGATCTCATTTAACGTTTGAGGGAAGGACGGAGACAAGGAGAGGTGTTTTAGGATTTCAGCTTGTGTTAGAAGGACAAAGTAAGGCTCCATTCTTTGTTTCCTAAAAGATGGCAAGTTCAAACAAAGGATAGCCAGGCAGAAAGAAAAGCTGTTCCCACATGTATTGGGCCTCCAAAGGCCTCCACAAGGAGCATCACTACCCACAAATACGTGCAGAGGCCATGATGTGCCGAGTCTGACAGCATCCCGGACGCAGGAACATCCAAGGGGTGCAAGACACGGCACACGCTCTCAGGACCTCGCTACATCCTAAGGGGGCAGAGGGGGAGTCACCAGAGCAAGCACGTGCCAGGGGCCAAGTGAGAAGATGATCCAGACAACTATGTGCCACAAACGAGACCCAGAGCTTTGAGGAGTGAGTTGTCACCACAAACCCCAGGGAGAGACACTTCAAAGAAATGAGCAGATTCAGCAAAGGGACGAAAAGTGCAATAACCATGGTCCAAAAGGTGAACTGCACGGCCTTATCTGTTTTCGCCATCTCACCTGGTGGCATCAGTTACCCAAACCAAAAATCTAAGTATCATTCTTGAATATTCATCCCTTCCTCTCTTTAGGTCACTCACCAAGCCCTCAAAATTTCTCCCTGCCGCACTTCCACACGTCCACAGTCCGAGCTGGTCTCTGCAGCCCACAGTCAACCCGTCCCCAGTGCAACTTTGGCACTGGAAACAGAGGGGCCTGTCCCAAATACAAATCACAAACCACTCTGACATGAAAAAATTCACTGCAAGTGTCCTATTCCTCCTGGGATGTATTCCTTTTCTAGGCCAAGGCCCTGTTTCCAAGGCCCTGCTATGGGCCATGCAATGCGCCCGTCCCGCTTTCTCCCGTGGCTGCACCCTGTACGTGCCCAGTGAGCCCAAGCACTGCAGCTCCTCACACTCCCCTCATCTCTCTCGCCCCTGAGCCTTCACAGTCATTCATCCATCACGCATTCACTCAGCACCTCTTACAGGTCTGGGCCAGCCCCGCTGGGACCACCAGCACTGCACGCCAACACCAAATCCTCGCCCAGCTAACTCCTCTCTTGCTTCCAGGCCTCCTCTGACCCTGGCTCTGGGAACACCTTCGGGTTCAGTGTCACCACCATGCATTCTCACAGCACCCCGCACTCACCTTGCAGGATTACAACCATGCTGTGCCTTTCTCTGTGTCTCAGCAGAGCACAGCTCTTTTACTAGTTAGGTCCTCCATGCTGAGTGAAGTACACAGCACAGAATAAGAGTTCGGTAAATATTGGCTGAGTGGTTTAACACTGAGCAAAACCAGATTTTCTGTAGCAATGCTTATGCAGGAAAGTAGAGGCCAAGTCACAGAGCACCAGAAATCCATGCAATGGAGCCTAGATTTAACCTTACAGGCAACTGTGGGGTGGGGGCATGGGGTGGCGGTGCAGGACAAAATTCAAAGTTCTGAAGCTGCAGAGTAAGGAAGCAGTATTTTTAAGAGAAGCCCAGAAGGGGGAGGAGGTTTAACAGTGCAGGTAAAGGCCTGGACTAGTGCTGGTAACAGGAAGGAAAGAGACAAACATGAGGACGCTAGGCGATGGACCACGTGTAAGCAGAGGGGAAGGACCTGGGAGAACCCCAGAACTGCAGGGCTGGGGTGTCACTGCAGTGACGATGGCACAAGGGTTTCCTCACCTACTGGAGAAACTAAAGATGGTGACTTAAAAAGAACAGTGTGCAGCCTGAGTCACGGGAGCTGAGACACGGAAGCAGCCTAAATGTCCACGGGTGGATGGACACACACAGAAAACGTGGCAGAGACATACGAAGCCATACCGTCCCGCCATAAGGAAGGCAAAACCCACAAAACCAGAGCAGTGTGGCACTGCAGAAAGATACAAAAAGAGAAAAGAAAAGGCCCTTCTAAAGCACACATTGACGCCACATGATGCATGTAACACACCATTTGCTCTGAGACAATTCCTGCCAGTGGGGTGGACTTGGGGGAGTGAAAACAGGGCAGTGCACCAAACACTCTGGGAGAAAGGACCTGGTAGGTGCACAGAAACACCACAGTGTGCAGCGCTTACGTGGTGGGGAGGGGTCCATAGAGAACGTGATTACGAACAGCGGCCAGTGAGGACACGGTGAAGGTCAATGAAGATTTCACCAAAGTGTGAGGGCTGCAGGGAATGGAAACTACCGACCTGACGGACGTGCTGCAGCAAATCAGTGCTTCAGGCGAGAGGTACCAATGAAGAGCGGCTATTTCAGAAGCATGACATGACGTGTGATGTTCACCTTGCTTTCCAACTAGTTACTCAACAGGACACTCACCACGATGGAAACACAGAATGCCTCACAGGTGGGACGCACACCAGACGTGCTGTGGAAGTTCGGCACACACAAAACTACCAAGCAGAGTGACCAGTCAGCTGTCATGTCCATCTGGCTGCTCCTCTGGCATTCTAGAGGAGCTTCTGAATCACAGGGTCCCTGTAGTGATCAGTGCCTCATTTCTAGAATCAAGGGGAGTAAACCGCTCAAGGGGAAGACAAAACGGAGGCCACCTCCAATGGCAATGAGGAAGATGAAGGCTAGATGAAGGCTGAAATAACTTTTTTCCCCAGAAAAGTATCAATGATAGTCTCACAATCCAAGGTCATTCCGGAACGACTGTGTTCAGAACAGAGATCCCTTCCAGTCCAAAGGGGCCATGACCTCTATTAGGGTACTGCTTGGTAAGGAAACTCTGCAAAGATCATATGATAGCATGATATCTAGAATTTTCATTACCAAAAATAATTTACTCATCCCAGGTCAGTCTGCACCCAATTAAAAGGATTATTTTTCAATAAACCCATCAACCCCCTCAAAGTGGGATTGGAGAGTTTAGCAAGATCAGAGAGAAGACGCTTTCCACCTGTTCAACAATGTATCACACAGGACTTGGGTGCAGACTGCATCATTTAATAATGAAAAGAGATGATCTTTCTCTTAAAAAGAAAAAAAATCTTCCACCTTTACTTGCCTCTTAATATCACGGCTTCTCATGCTCCATTTGCACTTGTACATCCTGAGAAATCGCTACAGAGCTGGCAACCCCTGGGACTTATTAAAGAATACCTGTTTTGGTTATTAATTCCCTTAATGGTAACAGAAGTCACCTTGAAGGTAGACAGCCTACTTGACAGAGGGGTCAATGGCTTGTAATAAGTCCTTGTGGCTACATTAAGAGGGAGGAAATTTCTAATATGATGGATTGTTAAGCTCTTGCAATTGCTATTAAGAGCTCCCTCAGTTTGGCTGTGCCTCAGGGGCAAAACCTCTTCACAGCTCAGCACGATACACAGAAACAAAACCTTGTAAGCAAACACTAAAACACAGAAAAGTATGACTGACATCAACTACAAAGTCAACAAAATCTTAACTGAGGACAGTCTTACAAATAAGGAGTCCCACCTTTCCTATGTGAAAGGGCTGGCTCATCTGGGCAGTGGAGGAAAAACCGAAACAGCACATCACTGTGTGGGTTAAGAACACTCTGGTATAACGTCATGGTTATAGAAGCTCAGATGCCCTTTTGGCTTCACCGGAACCCCAAGTTACTAATGGCGGGTCCTCCCAGTCGGTGGGAGACAGGCTAAGAAGAAAACTGGATAGTGTTCCACACTCAGGTCTTGATGTCTGAAGACTGTTAAAGGGCTAAGCACTCTGTCTAGATAAGCAGAAACAGTCCTGGGAGTGGGGGGGATCTAGAGACAATTTGTTATGCAATGAGCTGAGAAGCAGGACTTGATTATATTTGCAATAATCAAGGCCAGAGACAGCCTGTCCTCGGACCACGAGAGAAATCAGAACTGTTTTTAAGGAACGGGGAGGAGGAGCATGTGTTCACTGGCACAGAGTCTGAACCCCTTCAGCTCTGCTGAGCCTAAGGCAATTTCAGAAACTTAAATCTTGTCACCTGTAAAGCTGATCAGTCAAGGAGGCAGTGAATCCTGAACCTTCCTAGCCTTCCTCCGGAGCTCTTTAGTCCTCACTCTCCAATACAAGAGGAAAAGTGAGCATCTCTGCCAGAGTTAAATCAGACTTCAACGTGAAAAACATTAACGAGGGAGACAACATGCACGAGAGGATTCTACTACCTTCCTAACACGCTTTGTGAAAACAACCTCCTCCTTTGCCTTCACTTTCGGAAATAAATGAAAGTTTTTTTGAGGTAAAGATCTCATCTTCCTTAGACAGACAGAATTGTAGGAAGTGACACCCAAGACACATGCCTAACGTACCCAGGACTGCCCGACACATAGTAAGGGGAAACAGAAACCGATTTTCAGATTCACTATCATTATTCTCATGCCTATATACCAGAGGGGAAGGGACCGCAAGCCCTGAAGTGCAAGACCCTGCCACAGATGGACCGGACCCTAGTATCAACAGGCACCCAGATGTAAACACGGCACAACAGGAACCCAGCAATAACACAGCCGCACAAGAAAATCCAAAATAGCTAATTTAAATTATGAGGAAGAAAAACATCTCCTAAAATGGAAATATGTTCCCACTACACTGCTGAACAAACAGGTTACCAAAAAGCACCTAGAAGAGAGGACTGTTTTGGTAAAAATGTGTATGAGTGAGTGAGTGTGTGTACACATCAGTGAGTTCATAATCATTTTGAAAATAATCCCAAAACCATGACTAGAAGGTTATAACAAAACGTCAACAGTGGTTAACTTCGGATGTAGGATTCTGAGTGATTTTTATTTTCTTTTGTTTATCTGTATTTTTTAAGTTTTCTGGAATTAACATATGTTACTCCAGTATGAGAAAAAATTAACTTTACCTCATAGGTTTTTTTTTTTTTTTTTTTACAAATATGTCTTTTTTTAATTTTTAAAAAAAATTTTAAAAATATTTTTTTGAGAGAGCACGAATGGGGAAGAGAGACAGAGGGGAAGAGGGAGAGAAAAAGAAAGAGAGAGAATCTCAAGCACAATCCACACTGAGTGCAGAGCCTGACACAGGGCTCGATCCCACGACCCTGGGATCATGACCTGAGCAGAAAGAGCTGGACGCTCAACTGACTGAGCCATCCAGACATCCCGAATTTTACATTTTAAAATGAATGTAAAAAAGCCTAAATTCAGAACACTGAGGCAGCCTACGTATGGCCTTCTACTATTTCCTAACCCTTCACTAAAACACCTTCTCTGGAACTCTCTGTAGAAATTCAGTGACCCAGAACCAGGACTGGATACTTGCTTCTATTCTATGATGAAGGTCTAATAACTGTCAGTGACAAGTTCAAAGGCAGGAAAAGCCATCCGTCAGAACACTTTTCTCTCTACCTGTGCATAGCGTAAGAGCTTCTCAGTGGCCTCAGGGTCTTTATTCCAGATGAGATCTTCACAGAGCTGGAGAAGTTCCTTATGGATGTCATCATAGACGGGGAGGCTTCCAGCATTCACTATCCCCATGTCCATACCAAACTAAGGGCAATACAAAGAAAAAAAAAATGAGGATTTCCAAGGATACTCTAAGTCAGAGGTCAGCAAACGTTTTCTATAGAAAATATTTTAGGTCACGGTCTCTGTCACGACTGCTCAGTTCTGCAACTGTACCATGAAAGCAGCCACAAACGATGTCTAAAGCACGGATAAAACGTTATTCCCAGGAGCTGGCAGTCCGTCCCCCCATCTGCAAATCCCTGCTCTGAGTAAAAGCTGGTTCCAAGTGCAAACGGGTGCTGTACTGTACCTTGATTGCATGGTAAAGGAACACCCCATGCATGGCCTCTCGAATGGCTTCCATTCCACGGAAGGAGAAGGACAGGTTGGAAAGACCTCCACTTACTCTGGCTCCAGGTAATTTTTCCTAGCAAAAAGTTTAAAATGTGAAAAGATTTCCCTATTTTGCCAAAAGTAGCAATCACATCCCTTAAGCTGTATGTATATAAGAGCAGAAAGTAAAACACGTATGAAGTTGAAAGTAATTCAGGGCTGCTTGGAGCTAGACATAGACTAAACCTTACCCTACCATGACACTGAAGAAGCTCTGTTTCATAGACCATCTTTCCTACTACACTCTAATCCCCTAAAGGAAAGTAAAGGATTCTGCTTTATCTGCTTCACCTCTGCAGGGAGCCTGATGGGGCCACAGTACATAGAGAGTGTGCCAGAAAATACTTGCCAAAAAAAATAACAGAGAAAAGAAAGAAACAGAGACATAAAACACAGAGAGAGACAGAGAGTAGTCTGTCATTCGCATGAAGGCTTCTGTAGCCTAAATGAACCAACTCCCTAGTTCACCATAAACTTGGCTCACTATAACAGGATAAAGTGAAACTGAGGTTCCCAGCATACCCAGTGACAGTATCGAGCAGGCGCACGCATGTGGAACAACAGGAACTCCTACCTATGTTGAGTCAAAGTACAGACCAGCTCAAGCACTTAGGGAGACTGCTTGCCTTATCTACTGCTGTGACCCAGCCACCCCACTTGTGGGTGTATGTGCTAAAGAAACCCATGCACATGCGCCCAAGTTACACATATAAGAATGTTCACGGCAGCCCTTATGTGGTCCCAAAACTGGAAACAAGCCAAATGTCTATCAACAGTGAACAGTTGCTTATGGAGCAGTTACACGATAAGGTATTACACGTTACTAAAAATGAACAAAGTATAACTACAACAACATAGATGAATCTTTTAAGTAAGTTTGGGTAACAGAGGCATAAAAATCTTAAGACTCTACTTAAAGTTTATTTATTTTTTGAGAGATAGCATGTGCACGAGCAGGAGAAAAAGAGAGGAAAAGAGAAAATCCCAAGCAGGCTCCTTGCTGTCAGCACAGAGCCTGATGTGAGGCTCCGTCCCACAAACTAGGAGATCATGACCTGAGCTGAAATCAAGAGTCGGACGCTTAACTGATTGAGCCACCCAGAGACCCGAAGATCCTATTTATATTAAGCTCAAAAGTAGGCGAAGCACTGTGTATACAGTCAATTATTTGCAGTAGTTTTGCTCCATAAAGGTGCTGTGAACAATGAATCGGGGAATACGGGAGCCACTGCCCCTAGGGAAAAGTAGAGTTCTATTCCCGTGAGCCTCTGGTCACACAACTGTCATCTACTCGTCAATATATAAACTTGCTTTCTGTCTTTCTGGGTAAAGACATCTTATTTAGCGTACGCCACAGATCAGCTCACGGCCAACAGCACTACAACTCACATCTAAACAAAGCTTAGCTAATTCGAGTATTTTCTCTGTAAGGCACGTCACAGCCTTCCCACACTCAGGAACATTAGACGGCACTGTGGCACTGTACTTGGAAGCCTTTGAAACAGGGAAATGAATGACCAAGAAAATGCTCAAAAATGTGAAAAACATGGCACTTAAATATGGACCATGAAACGGATACTTGTTTGCAGGATGAGAGCTGAAAAAAGCAGCAGAGCGTGACCTTGTTGACCTTGTCTGGGAACATGCTGGGGGTTGGGGACGGCACTTGAATTTTTCACCTCTCTGCACCTGGGGATGTCCGCGAATGACTGCAAAAGTACCATGAGTACTAACTCTGGGGTGATGAATAAATTTTAGCAAGTAGGTAAATTTGCAAATACAAAATCCATTCAGACTGTACTTAAGTGATAAAATTCTAAAGAAAAGCAACAAAGTGGTATCATAAAGTGCAGGATGATGGTTACATCATAAAATTCAGAATGAGAGCATAATCCGAAAGGGAGCACCATGGGAGCCCTAGGCTTGTTCTATTTCAAGCTCTAAGTGAAAGCTACTATGTGCTTCACATTTATTTCTTACACTCTGTACTGTTTATATATCTTCTCCAGTATGTATGTATACTCCACAGTGTAAAACACTTACATGAAAAATAATAAAGGCCCCTACATTTCTGAAAACCAATTTACTACCTAAGAGTAAAATGTCAACATTCCCAGCCAATAAAAAGAAATGTAGCTCAAACCATTCACTGGAGCCGTGCGGTAAATGTGAGTGATGTCGTGGGTAGAAAAGAGAAAACATCCATACTTACTTTAATGATTTTTGTTGCATGGATAAAATTAACAGCGTACAAGTTATGTTCTTCCATCCCAGTACCAATGGTGAGGATATTAGGGTCAAAGATGATGTCATTTGGATTAAAGCCCAGTTTTTTCACAAGTAGATGGTAGGCCCGGATGCACACTCTGATTTTGGCCTCCGTTTCTGTCGCCTGGGGAAAGGAGGAAAAGGCAGAATTTGAGATAGAAAAAGGAAGTGTTATCTATGAAAACAGAAACACATTTCACTTGTCGAAGGCACTTGAGTACCAACGCTTTGGCTTTTCAGATTGTTGTCAGCACAATAGCTACACTGCATCTGTGAAAATCAAATCTTACACACACACACACACACACACACACGGTATATTAATAAATAAGCTTCTTAAAAAATACACACACGTGGTAAAAACTCAAACGTTCCTGAGGAACAAGTTAACAGGTCAGCGTTCCTCCTGTGTTGATCTGCCTGCAGTACCTTAACTCATCACCCAGGCAACACTATCAAAGGTTTCTTGCATCTTCCCACTCCAATATTCCACAAAGATCCAAGGGTTCCCACCTTCTTCTCAACCCCCCACATACTGGCTAATTAACATGTGCCTTAAGTCATAAACGTAAATAAAATCCATATTACTCTTCAGAACAGTGACACTAGAAAGCAAGAAACAGACTCCAGCAAGGCTCAAAACTCCCAGCTGCTGCCCTGCAACCCTGATAGCCAGGGCCCACCTCTCTGGTTTTATTTCCCACTGTCTGCCCCTCATCTACTCCTCTTCCCCCTGCTCCTCTGAAGGTCCGGACACCCACTAAGCTTCTCCTACGTTAGAGCAAAATTCACTGCTTTATTCGCTGCCAGGGACACATGGGGACACGGCCGTGTGCTTCATATCATATACATCCCTGCCCAGATGGCTCCTTCCAGTTAGGCCTTCCTTACCAGCCCCTCCGCCACCCCACCTGTTTCCCCCATCTCCTTCATGACACCTCTTTCTGGAAATTGTATTTATTTGGCAACTGACTGTTCTTATCTGTTATTTATTATTCTCGGTGAGCCAGAATGCCAGCCTTGCTGTATTCCCTTGCTGTGCCTAGAATTGTGCCTGAAGTGCTCAGTGCTGTTTACTGAATCAACACTGCTTTTACTCAAAGCCCTTCTCAACTTTGTGATGGAGACTGACTATCTTCAGACCAAATTTACAACCTCGACACAGGGCTTATTGAACAAATTACATTCTGAGTGATTTTTAATGTTTATTAAAATATTTGTTTATTTTTGAGAGACAGAGCGGGGAAGGGGCAGAGAGAGGGAAAGAATCCCAAGCAGACTCCACACTTTCAGCACAGAGCCCAAGGCAGGGCTCAAACCCACAAATAGTGAGATCATGACCTGAGCCAAAACCAAGAGTCGGACGCTCAACCAAGCCACCAAGGTGCCCCCTTAGTGATTTCTTGTTTAAAAAAATCAAATCTTCTCTGAAAAAATACTAAACACTTGCTATCATGACATTCTAAAAATATAAGCCACACACAATTTTGAACGCATGTACAAAATGTTGCTGAAAAATGGCCAACACCACTGAACTACATGTTGAGTTTACAAGCTACTTTGAGGGAGGACACCCTTGGCTAGATGTGGACACCAAGCGTGTTGAAGAATCAGGTCTTGATCATATACATCCTGACCTCCAGAGAGTGAGCTCTCCAGGTCAGCACATAGATGAGGGTATTTAGGGAGCCCCCACCCTCCAGAAAAAGCATGGTCAGGGAATGACACAAAGAACTCACTCTAGGCTTTCAATAGCTTAACTACTCTGGTATTCTTCGACTGTTCCCTGTGGTTTCCAATCTCTCCCTGCTTCCTGCAGTGGTGGGGTTAGGTTTCACCTCGGCTGGGGCAGTGCCCCCATGATTCCGCAGGACCAAGGGAAAGGGAGACACGAGTGGGCTCTGTGGCTCCACCACTCCAGGCTTTAGGGAAGGTGGCAAACTCTCTTCTTCCTTAATTGGATTTCCTCAACAACTTACTTACTCCTTGAGTTAGAGTGACAAGGTTAAGGTCAAGATGTGGGACCAAGAAAAAGTAGTCAGGAGCAGGCCACCCTGACTACCTTTAATTTTGGACTTTGGTTCACCCTTCACCAGTGAGCCAAATAAGGGTTCTAGCTTCTGGTTCATGGCCCAGCCAAGCTTCCTAGGAGAGAGATGGCATAGGCGTCTGGGGCTACCAGCATGGCCAGTGTCTCTTACAGCCTAGTTTGGTGGGTAGGTCAATGCTCATTTCTATGAGCCACGAATGACACGTGGCCGAGTGTGGCAGGCTGAGGGGGTTATGCGCAGGCCAGCAGGGAAGCCCAGCCATGCGCCAGAAGGCAGCGTTGCAACCAGAACAAGCAGGAGGGTCCTCACAGGACGGGAATTTGTTTTCTGGACCAGAACAGAATCACGCATTCTCAGCCCTGTAAGGATACATCCTTGTCAAACTGCTCCTGTAGCACCTGGAATAGTGCCGTCACATTAACAGACACTCAACTCCTGGCCGTCAAATAAACAAACGAATCTCAGAACAAACAGAGTCCCGGTGTGCAGAACTTTGTCAGGAGCAGGCCGTATCAGGTTAGGTTCACCAGGATTTTCTCTGCCGTTTCTCAGCCCGGGTGAGGAGATGAGCACGCTGGCAAGCCGCAGTCGTGCGGCAGGACCTCATGGATCCAGAAGAGACGTTCAGGGAAAGAACGGAATGTGAGCCTCTCTCTGTTCACAAGGGCTCTGCCCTCTGGTTGTGCACCATCACCTGGAGGACTCCTTGTTTGTTTTCTCACACCTGCACCTCCCCCTAGACCGGTTAGATCAGGACCTTGAGAAGAGACCTAAGCAACATATCTTTAGGAGCCCCTTGTGGTTCTCCTGTACAGCCAGGCTGGGGTCCTGGATCGGTGAGGCGGCACCTGCTCAGGTCAAGCTATGAGAAAAACTCAGGGATGAGTCCACACATCCTAGGGTCAAGAAGGAAGGAATAAATGCCTTGTATGGTCTGGCCATTTACTCAGTTTACTCTTGAGCTGCAGAAAGCTGGACAGCAGTCAGTAGGCAGAAGCTTTAGTTAAGAATGAGCAGGAGGCCCATCCCGCTGCTATGAAATCCAAACCAGAAGTGACAGCGACATCGGTGCCACCATCAGCAGGGCACTGACAAGTGAGAAGGAAGAAACGTGAAGAAAGGAAGTTTATAAGGAAAAACACTCTGGCTTTCCAAACCACAGAGGACGTGGGCTGCGTTCAGAAACCTTCCAAGTGGATTCTTCATGGTGGCAAATGTGTAGACATAGGCAGGTGTTAGGAAACCCAGCATCATAAGGGCAGACGTGAAGGGCGGGGGTGAGGACAGTGGAGACCCTGCCCACGGTGGAGGAGTGAGCTGGGGTCGCTGGAAATGCGAGGCCAACCTGGAGCGCCCCCCTGGATCACTCCTCCCCTGAAGGAGGGGAGGCTGTGCCCCAGCACAGCTCATGCTCAAGGCAGAGAATGTGCATGCCAGGGACTCAGACTTCGAGGAGGAAATGGACGAGATGGGAGACAGGGAAACGAGACCCAGAGGCAATCTCGACGGTATGCCAACACCGGGGAGGAGGACAGGGTCTCAGCTGTGACCCCTGAGGACACAGCAGATGAGGAAACCAGAGACCAGATTCATTTTGTGTAGTCATCATCATGATCCAAAATGCCTGCCCGTGGCTTTTCCTCCAGAAACCACAGATGGAGGCCACATGCTGGAAAACCCTATGCTGCAAGGTCCACACTAAAGCCCCGCTGAAGCACTGCATATCCTAACAGGGGGTAGGTGACCCCACTCAAACCTCCACCTTCACCAAGAGGAAAGCCAGGCACGCGCTGGGAAGCTGGGAGCCTGAGCTGAGGAGGCACGCCTGCTGGATGCTGTGCTGTTACTCCTGGGAAGTAAGGAACGTCCAGGTGTGCAGGCCTTCTGTTCCTCACATCCCTGTCATGAACTCCCGCCTCCGAAGGCAACCCGGAAAAGTCTCTTTCTTGCAAAGAACTTCAGATCCGTCAACCACCTGAGAAGGAAAGGCCCAGAAACAGAAATACCCAATCACAGAAGCTTAACTGGACAGTGGTGACCGCTCCACAGCCACTGAAGAGGAGGCTCTGAAATGCGGAAACACACGTCGGATGTTAACAAAGCTCGGAGAGATCAGAGGAGCAAATGTGAGAATCATCTCCTAGGTGTGGGTCAACTACCTTCAGCAAGGTAAAAATAAAGGGAAAACTAAGAACAATTATTTCTGTTTCCTAGAACCATTTATGATACCATGGTGCATAGTTTCCTGGAAAATAAAAGACATTCATCTGAAAAATGGTATCAATTTATCTAAATTCAATAGAGAGGCTGTCGTAAAATAAAAATCTAAAAGATCATCACCTAAGAAATATTTATGAAAGGAAAAATAAGTCAATCACAACAACAAAGTAACACAAAACACCTAGGAATGTTCCTGTGATTCTCTATTTAAGAAAAACTATAAAACCTGATTAATACATGACAACTCTGAATATTGCTAAGATACCATTATTTTCTAGGTTAGGGTTAAATTTTAATCAATTTCCCAATGGGGTTTTATTTCTCCACAACTTTTTTGGAAAATTATTTTCAAATCATTTAACACAGGAAAATGTGAATATAATGGATACATTTATAGGATACTGATCCTTTTTTTTAAAATTTTTTTTTTAATGTTTTATTTATTTCTAGGAGAGAGAGAGACAGCGTGAGCAGAGGAGGAGGAGGAGTTTTTAAACTTAAAAACCTCTCAGAGAGAGAGGGAGACACAGAATTGGAAACAGGCTCCAGGCTCTGAGCTGGCTGTCAGCATAGAGCCTGACGCGGGGCTTGAACCCACGAACCATGAGATCATGACCTAAGCGAAAGTCGGACGCTTAACCGACTAAGCCACACAGGCGCCCCGGATACTGATCCTTTTAAATAGTTTGCATACACACAAACAATAGTGATATATACCCATTCTTTTAGGTATTAATTTTAAGTCTAAGAAACCTCACATTATCAAAAATAATCCTATCAAAATAACCATTTCAATTAGAAAAGGAAAATTGAAACTTGGAGTAATAGTTATTTTCCCATAGAAATTTCAATGATAGAGGTGTTCGATATTTTGTTAGAATTAAAATAGGTGGTCAAAACTACTAACATCAACAAAAGACACAGAAACTCTTCCTTATTTGCCTTTTATTCCAGAAGTATCAGACCCAGAGGCCCCTCAGCCACACCCGGCCTTGACCTGGAGGTTTTCAGGGCAACATGAATCACAAACGTAAACCAAAGATGGCAGCCAGATACTGCAGCAAAAGCAGGTGTGAGTTCCCCACTCTGTTCAGTTCCAATGGTGGTTTTCCATTTAAGAGAGGGGCTTTCAGGGCACCTGGGGGCTCAGTCGGTTAAGCATCAACTCTTGATTTCAGCTCAGGTCATGATGTCATGGGGGTTTGAGCCCCACATCAGGCTCTGCGCTGATGGTGCAGAGCCTGTTTGGGATTCTGTCTCCCCCTCTCTCTGCCCCTCCCTCTTTCTGCCCTCTCTGCCCCTTCTCTCTTTCTCTCTCTCAAAAACAAATGTTTAAGAGAGTGGCTTTCTCCTTAGAAGCAACCGTGTCATCCAAGCAAAGTGAATCTTGGTTCTTAACTGTTACACCCAATAGCGCGAGGAGACTTCATTGACAGAAGACATGTCTTTAGAATAACCAAAATATCTATAATGTTGGCTTCTGAGCTTTGCAAATACGTGAATTTTTTGTTTTTCTCTTTATAATTTCTTATCACAATTCTTCAGTGAACATCTAGGTCTATAATCATACAGAAAAATTATTTTTAAACAGGGAAAGCAGTATTTAAAAGAAATCTTTAGTTCTGCTATCTTATAGTAACAATTATTTTTCTTTACAGCATTTTCTTCTGATCTTTATTAAATGTAGTTTTTACGTAGTCATGTATACAGTGTCAAAATAATTTTTGGTTTTACGTTTTTTATTTACATTTTATAAGCACTGTCACCCTGGCTCCATAATCTTCATAATTAATATATGAATACTCTGAATAATATCCCAACAGAATGATGTAATCTAAGTTAAAAATTTCTCTCCAGTTAGGCATTTAGGTGTTTTTTTCTTCAATAGAGCCAGTGAAAAATCTTTGCGTATATAGTGTTCTTATGCTGCTGAATTCTTTTATTGGGATAATTTCCCAGAAATGAGATCATTAGCTCAAAGGGTATGAACATTTTTATATCTCTTGGCAGGTATTATGGCATCTTTCAAAAGGATTGTCCCAGCTGATACTACGCTCTAGAATGAATAAGGCTTTCTGTTTACTACTGCTGTACCAGCACAGGCTTTGATCATTTTTTAAGTTTACTTTTACTGGCTTAGTACAGATAAAACATTACCTTAATACTGTTCTAATTTGCATTCTTTCATAACTAGCGGGTCAAAAAAATTCTTTCCCTACACTTGCTTTTTACTTGTAGCCACATTCAAATCTAAACTGGGAAAGCTCATTTTCAGACCAGATCAAACACTATACAGTGCAAACAGACAAAGTATGGGGATTCCACAGGACCTGGAAACATGCATCAGTCTTCAAACTGGCAGACTAGAGATCCGAACTTGGCTCCAGCATGTCCTAACCATTTGACCTTGACTCACTCTAAAATAGGAAGACAGCTACCCCAGGTGGTTGCTCCTAGGACTGAGATACATGCTACTGGTTTTCAATCACAGTATACATCACTTCTAAGGCTTCAAAATTCCTGAAGCCAGATTTAAGACACAAAACAAATGAGCCAAGGACAAGAGAGGGAGAGGCAAATCAAGAAGCAGACTCTTATTAACTACAGAGAACACACTGATGGTTACCAGAAGGAAGGTGGGTGGGGAGATGGGTGAAATAGGTGATGGGGATTAAGGAGGGCATTTGATGTGAGGTGCACAGGGTGATATACAGAATTGTTGAATCACTACATCATACACCTAAAACTAATGCAACACTGTATGTTAACTCTACTGGAATTTAAAGTTAAAAAAAATTACTAAAGCCAGGTCTCACCCCAGACCACATGAGTCAGGAACTCAAGGGGTGGAGCCCAGGGGTGTGCATGTTTTCTTAAAAGCACAGGCAGAGACCTCTTCTCCATGGAGGGTTTCTGCCTCACACCCCTGGCTAAGCACACAGCCATGCACAGCACATGACTCTGCATTCCCACTCTGAGCTGACATTGCTGCCTACTTCATGTGGAAGACAGAAGCAGTTGCAGACTCCCCCCAGCACAACACCCAGCATGCCTCTGGATCCGCACACTTCCAACTCCACCTTCGCTCCAGCAGTGTGAGCAAATGGCCTCCCTCTCCACCTGCACACTGACTGCCAGCCCCGCCCACTTAAAGGTCACAGACCTAGCAAACACCCCCCTTCCCTAGTGTGTTAATTTCTCCCTCCTTCTCTACCAGATCAATCCCATCAGCTTGCAAATACATACTGTCACATCATCCGTCTTCATACACACACACACACACACACACACACACACACACACACACACCATTTCTTAACCTCCTACCCATCTGTGGTTTCCACAATATTCCTTTCTTCCCCTTTAAAGCAAAACTCTTCAAAAAAGGTTGTTTACACCTGCTGCCTCCAACTCTCCTATTCTCTCTTGAAGCCACTCCAATTAAGCTTTCATCTCCTTGGAAACAGTACAGCAAGATCATCAACTACCCCAGTTCTAAATTCAGTGATAAATTCTCTGTCTCATCCCACTTGATCTAACCACAGCTCTTTAAAATAGCTCCTCATGCCCTTCTTGCTTGTTCTTTGCTTGGCTTCCCAGTGAACCCTGTCTTCTGTTTCCTCTCCTATAAAACAAGCTGCTCCTCCTCAAACTCTTCCCATGGGGTCCCCTCTTCTCCCCAGCCCCGAGCACTGCAGCTCCAAGATGCACTTGGTCCTAGGACCTCTGCTCTACAGTCATTCCTTTGGAGACACAGTCTCCCTGCTTTGAATCCCATCTATGTACAAATTACTCCCAAGTACTGTGTATCCAACATGTTTATGCTGGGCAGCATGTGTGATGTGTGTTTTTATTTCTTACTCTCTCTGCGCCCTAAAAATATACATCGCTCAAGGACAAGGACTAGGTTTTATTCCCTGCTATCTTCCCAGGGCCTGGTACACACTAGGGGCTCAAAACGCATTTGCAAGACTCAAAGCCAGTATCTGCCTCCATCAACTAATAACAGATTTCCATACCCATTTTTTTAAAGAACACTTAGATAACAGAAAAGGAGCTCCTAGAAATAAGACTCAATAGAGAGGCTGGATCATAAACACAGGTGTAGAAATCTCATGCTGAGCAGAGCAAAACGCTAAAGCTGAAAAAACAGGAAAGAAAAGAAAATTAGGCAATCTTTCCAAAACATGCAATATCTGAATACCACATGTGCCAAAAGAGAAGATAAAACCATTCAAGACAACTTGCAACTGTGACTTCAAGTTTCCCAAATGAAAGAGACCACTGAGCGCCCCACATAACAGATGGATCATTGTCAAGAGATTTCAGAACACCATGGACAAAGTAGACCCAAGAAGCATCTAGAAGGTGGGAAAACAAGTAGGTTTCACAAAAAAGACCAAGGGTTAGAAAAGCACCAGTGGAAACTAGAAAACCATGCTTTCAAAGCAAAGGGAAAAGAATTTCAAGCCTGGATCCTATATTCCCATCCAACTGTCGATTAAGTGTAAAACTAGAATACAGCCATTTTCAGACATGTAAGGTTTAAAAAAAACTTACTGCCATGTTTTCTTTCTTAGGAAGCTGAAGGAGGATGCACTCCACCACAGGAGGGTTCAAACCAAGAATGAGGCAATTACAAGATCTAAAAACCTAAGCAAGGGGCAAGAGGAATCCCCAGGAGGACAGAGAGGGACACCTCACAGGGCCAGCTGTCAGCTTATGACCTTCCCAGATTGTGTCAGAACACCCAGAGAGAGATTTAAGTGATCATCTCCTCACTGTGTTTGGATACACTGGATACTGGAAATTTACACAACTAGACAGTATTCTGAAAATAAAATGTACGAGAAACAAAGCAGACGGTAAGTACTGATTTCATGGAAAGCAAACAGGGTGCAGGAGAGGAAAAGGAACTGTGCGTACAACCACATGTCTGGGCTTGTATGCTGCTTAGCGATGCGAGCACCGAAAATAGTCACAGCTAAAATTAAGTGTACTGGGAGGATGGGGGGATACAAATGAAGATGTGGAAAGTGGGGGTACAGAGGACAGTAAAAATGCCAAACCCGTCCCCACTACAGAGAGGCAATACATAATAGCTAAACCTGGGATTTGAAGATAAGGAGGGAATTGCTCTGAGTATCAGATAAAAAAAGTTGACACGGTTGCTGCTAGGGGGCTGGTTTTAGGAAAACCACACAGAGGTAGTCGTTTCTGTAACCACCTACATAGACATCTTCGAGACAGGAATAATGTCAGAAGGCCCCACCACACTGACCGGCAGGGGAAGAGAGCTGGATAGCAACTTTGCAGAAGGGTGGCTTAATGGTCCGTGTCCAAAGGTTACGCACGCACACGTCGGAGAACAACTGCTCCCCCAGGGAAACAGCTGAATGAATTTGGGAATTCAAAGGCCATGTTCCTTACACCAAAAAATTAGAAACTGCAATGTCATGCAATATCAGCCTAAGGAAAACACACAATACTAGAATCTAACGCAACCATCAGAAACAGAGTTAAAACTTGTATTTACCAAGACAGGAAAGTGCCAATATTCTGCCAAGTCAGGGAAAGGTTCCAGAATGGCAGGTGTAAACTCGCTTATATAACATTTTTAATTTGTGGGAACTCCTTTCCTCTTTTCCTAAATGGCCCCATGGCTTTCTCGTTTTGTTCAGGTTTTCGGCGTTTCCTCTTCAGAAGGGCTATATGAGGCCACTTTTTCTAAAACAGCCAACTCTTCCCCGGATCGCCTTACCCTGGCTTCTTTCACCCAACCATTTAGCAAAGACGCCGATGAATAACACCAGATCCAGGCTCAAATCCTAGCACCAGTCACCTGTGTGACAACAGGGACTCAAGCGCTTTGGTTTTCTCACGTAGAATTTGAAAATAGTAAGAAAATGTACCCAACACTTCTATGTTGGGGCAAAAAGCTGATTTAACGTGTGTAGTGTGCCTTCTTGGTTAAGAGTCAAGATTCAATACATGTCCAATATCAAAATCATCTCTTTTGCACTCTTCTAGATAATTTGAACTTTTCTCCTAATGAAAACATTCTTTTGGTATAGAAACAATAACACTTCAGTTAAAAAACAGTTTTACTCTAAAATTACAAAAAGCAGAGAAAGGGAAGAAAAAGGACATATAATTCAACATATAATTCCACTACTTGTCAATCATATAAAATAAGAAGTCTGTATGTCCTGGTCTGAAACTGTCCCTGCCCTCCAGTTAATTGGCAATTTTTTCTCTCTGCTTACACAGACACACATCTATCCATATACATCTTGTTCTATTAAATAAAACCAGGATCACGCTGTCTTTTCCCCCCATTTTTTGATATATTGTAGACACGGTTCCACAGCTCATCCTGGTTAGCTGGTACACAATGATCTGCTTCGCACCCCTATTCACAGACTGGCAGACGATTTGCCAATTTCTGCTACCACAGCACTATGAGGACTGTGAACGTATACCTTTACATATTGACCTATTACGAGATTCCTGGGGCCGGTGAGGGGAGTGGGGTGGAGCTGAATCATGAGGGACGGAATTCTTTTTCATTGTTTTTAAAAAATACTGAATAGACACAAAAATGGTTATAAGAGTCACGCGAGGTATAAGGCACCAGTGCTACGTAATCACTGCACACCCTTCACTCGGCTGAATGTTACATTTGAAGCTTCCCACTGCCTCCCCCCACCGTTCCCAAAGCCGTGCCAGGGACATGACAAGGGGAGCCATTTGTCAATCTTTACTTTTCTCTCTTTGATGAAAGGAATAAATATCCCATTAATGCTTCATTTTTCATTTCCTTAATCCTTACAAAGTATAGTATCTTCTAGTTTTATTGGCTATTTGCTTTTCTTTTTCCATAAACTGCTTATTCATTCCCTTTGTCTAGACTTCTTTTGGCCTGATTTGGGGGTTTTATTTTCTAATTTACAGACACGCTGTGTGCTGGGGATGCTAACCCAATGCTACTACTCATGTTGCAGAGGGTAACTCGTCTTTCACCCCAGAAAGTTAAACATTTTCAGGTGGATAGCTCTGTTAATTTTCCTTCGGCTTCCCACATTTAGATGAGTATTTGCCTATATACTCTTCAGAATTTTGTTGATTCCGTTGGGATTATTAACTGACGTAGGCTGTATTTTAGGATACGGTGGGAAACAGGGTTCTACTTCAGCTTCTTCCAGGTGTTCTAATAGCATTCACTGAGTAATACCTTTCTCAGCTGATAGGAAGACTTTATAGTATGTCAAATGTTCGTGCTTATAGCGACGAGTATCTGTACATGTGCACGCATGTGCACACGTGGTATTTACAGTGTTCTGGATTCTGCTCTCTTCCACTGCCCTGTCTAGCCCATGTAAGGTGATGGAGCTCAGTCAAAAGAACTCACTCACCTGCCCTTCTTCATCAAACGCCATGACCACCACTGCAGCTCCAAACTTCTTAATCTTTCTAGCCTTCTCCAGGAAGTCACCCTCGCCCTCCTTCAGACTGATGCTGTTGACAATGCACTTCCCTTGGCAGCATTTCAACCCGGCTTCAATCACAGCAAAATTGGAGGAGTCGATGCACAAGGGTACCTGAGATCAGAAGGGCAAGAAAAATCACAGAAAAATTACAAGTCACTACAAACTCCCACACAAGGGCTCCCAAATATTCCTTATTTCTTATTTAGGGAAACAACAAACAAGTAATAGTAGTGTGGGAGAAAGAGGATTTTTTAATGTTCTTAAAGCCCATTTTATTTATTTTTTTAAATAGTTTATTGTCAAGTTGGTTTCCATATAACAGTGCTCATCCCCACAAGTAGTCACACGTTTTTATGCTAGACTCCAGTTGTTCATAATTTGGTCTCAAATAAATTGTGGCAGTAGGTCAAAACCAGAAGAGATCAAAACAAAATTACTGGAGCAATCAGAAGAGTAAATCATGAGGTCTTCAGTTACATAGGGCCAGTCATAGCTGAGGCACTCTTGCGTTCACGATTTGCGAGTCAGACAAAGCAGAACAAAGAAACCCAGGTTGATAGTCAGCAGACTTGCCTGGGACCATGACATGAAGAGAGTCTTCTGACCTCCAGCAGAGCCCCCTTCCCACTGCTCAGAGGATTAAGAGCCGTTCCCCCTCTGATTCTGACGGACTTGGAACAAGTCATTTAGCTGCTCTGCACCTTAAATTCTTAAAATATTTATTCCCAGAAGAGTGACGGGGCTTTTTACTGCAGAGTTTTAGGACACGAATGAAAGATGGGTCAATGTTAATTCACTACTTACCACAGATGTCTAACTTAAGCATTTGCTAAGGGTCTAATGAAAGGCAGACAACCAGGGTGCCTGGGTGGCTCAGGTCATGATCTCACGGCTCATGGGTTCGAGCCCTGCGTCGGGCTCTGTGCTGACAGCTAGCTCAGAGCCTAGAGCCTGTCTTCGGATTCTGTACCTCCCTCTCTCTCTGACCCTCCCCTGCTCACGCTACCTCTCTCTCTCACTCAGAAATAAATAAAACATTAAAAATTAAAAAAAAAAAAAAAAGGCAGACAGCCTCATCCCTCAAAGCACTAGGAAGTTTCTTTTAAGAAGAACTTCACAAATCACGTCTCATCACAAATTCAATGGTAGAAAAATGAAGTAAGATTTTTAAAGATTTTAGAATCTATCTAAAAAATATTTTTAAAACTTGACAAAACAATGAACCTTCATCTTCTAAAGAACAAATGTAAAAGCTCACATACAATACTTCAATTTAATCTTGTTTTATCATATTGTTTACTCTGAAAGGCCCAAATGGGTCTCATCTTCCTGTAATAAGGAAGAACTGACTGAGCACCCCTGTGTTAGAAATGGAACCAATGATTTGGTAAAAGCAGGTAACTGTATCCTTCAAAGACATGGGAAGCAGGTTCCCAGGCTGTCCAGACAGCAGAGGAAAATCAGTTCTTGTGAGCAATTCCGGACACCTTGGAAACAGCTGAGCTGAAGTCACAGCTCTCTCTGGCTTATAACAAAAGGCTGTCATTAAAGGAGAAACTGACAATCAGAAACTGTTGGGTGCTCATTGTAGGAAGCCAGAAAACCAGTGTATGAAAGGACAGACCCATGGGACAACTGACAAGATTAAATGAGAGACAGAGTGAGGGCACATGAACTCCCCTGGAGAATAAACATTTCGTACAACCTTGGCAATGTCAGGCTCAGAAGCAATAAAGTTGCAAAATCTGGTCATTGCGCTTGTACCATCCAGCATCCCATCATCCATGTTGATATCCAGCACCTGGGCTCCCATTTCCACCTGCAGTTTGGCAATGCTCAGAGCCTCCTGAGGGAAGAATGCCAGAGGAGGCAGCATTAGGAGAGGAGTACTCAGGAGAAGGCTGGCCAAAGTCATCCCTACCTTCCCAGTAGTCCTTCTAAATCAGACTAGACTGGCCAGCCACCCCTACCCTGGGCCCGCTCTCCTCCCATCAGTCATCACAGACAGATGACTGACCCTTCAACATCTCCTTCGTCACATCATTTCATCACCCGGAATCCACCAAGGCTCTGTTTTCTTGCCATAGAAAAGCTATACTCCCCAGTGTGGTGTCCCCAGCCCTCCATGACCTGGCCCAGTCTTCTTACCTAACTGGACTCCCCACTCCTCCCCTCCTGGTTCCCTTCACCCAGCCTCATCTTTTCTACTTCAGGGTCACAGGTCACATTGTCCCCATACTTGGAATGCAATTTCCTTCCCTTCTATACTGTTTAGGACCCAGCTCAAGCCCCATCTCCTCCAAAAAAGAGTCCTCAGAGAAACCATCTGAAAACCTTCTGTTACTCTTCAATGTTTGCCAAGATATGCCAAGTACATTGCAGGCTACTGGCAAGAGTTACAAGAAAGAGGAGTTAAATAAAATTCAGCAGATTTTTATACTGGAAGGCTTCTCACATCCTGTAGTACATACACTATTACACCCTGCAAATATCCAAGAACAGGATATAATACGCAGCATTCCCCATCTACGACCATTTAAGGAATATTCTGTAGGATCAGTGCTCCAGAGAACATACTTCAGGTGGGAAACACTGCTTATTCCACAACGATCTGCCGCCTCCCAACTTCTGTAACAGCTGTGATCATTACTGCACGGTTTATGACATCATCCTGTCCTCAGGATTTCATGAGTATCAGCTTATTCCTCAAAACAGAGTGTAAGTGTTTGGGACTCTAGAAAGGTCTCACACATTTCTCCTGCTCTCCTTTGAACAATGCTGGGCAAAATATACACGTTCTATAAATGCTGACTGGTAAAACAGTTTATTTTGGGTCTTCACAGTCAAGTTCATAATGTAATAAAATTAGTAAGCATAAAATCAATAGTAGCTTCTGATGTCCTAATTTTTCCGTGGCTTAAGCCAACCACATGGAAACTGTATTAAAGCAGGAATGGGACCCTCTGGCATTGCCACGAGGAGAGACCATTCGGGATGACCCACGGTTACACAGGTAAAGGATCACTATAAAATTCAAAATCAAAATCAGAGAATGTTTTCCAGTATCAGCAATGTGTTAATACCATAAAGAATACAGAGCATACGTCCCAATTCCTATTCTCAAAGGGCTCACTCCTCACTGGGCTGTAGGACATAGTCCCCCAAACAGCCAACAGCGCTGCCATACGTGGGGGGAGTCTGGCGCAAGGCTGCCTGGAAGCAGGGAAGGGCCAGGTCTGTGTAGACTGAAACAGAGGAAGCCGCCTGAGAGGGAGAGTCTTCAGCTGGCCTCTGGAGGACAGACTAGAGGAAGCAGAGAACAGCCGGCAACCTGGTAAGATGAGCGATCAAGAGTTGGAAAGCAGAGATGCCAATATCCAACCTTTCAATTCCAGAAGAGTCACAGAATGAGAGCGTGGAGGCCCAAGCTTCCCACCCAGACTCACTAAGATGAAGTCATGTGTACAATGTGAGCAAACTCAGCACTGGAGTTTCTTTTAGGTCAGTGATCTTCCCAGCAAACCGTAAAGCCTTGAGGAATCACTACCTCAAGGGAAACTAGAATCAAATGAGGAGTCAGGCCCACTAACTCCCTTCCAGCCTCCACTGCCTCCTTGTCCTGTGGACTCTAGGCAAAGACAGCAGAGTACTTGGGGTCTATCACTTACTCCACGCGAAACAAGAGGCAAGCAGTTTAACTTGCCCCAAAGGCACATGAGTAAGATGGAGATAATAATAGTATCCATGTCACAGGTCTGTGAGGATTCAGTGAGTAGTGACGTAAAGTGCTGAGCACCGTGACTGGCACATGGTAAGACCTTACTAAATGCTAAACACTATTTTTGTTTGTTTGTTTATTTTTGAGAGAGAGACAGAGAGTGCGAGTGCACAAGCGGCGGAGGGGCAGACAGAGAGGGAGACACAGAATCTGAAGCAGACTCCAGGCTTTGAGCTGTCAGCACAGAGTGCGACATAGGGCTTGAACCCACAAACTGTGAGATCATGAGCTGAGCCGAAGTCGGATGCTTAACCGACTGAGCCAACCAGGTGCCCCTAAATGCGAGACACTGTTATTACCCCCATCTGCCTGCATCTTCCTAAAATGCCCTCTGTTCTCAGTATCAAATCTGTCAAATCTAAGGGCTGAAAAGGACGCCACAGAATGACCGTAAGAATCAAAACGTAAATAGAAACATGGCCAATGGAAGAATGCCATAGAACCATGAGGGCTCATGAGGATTTTAGAGGGGAACAAACATGGGGGGGAAAAAAGGCACGGGGGGTGGGGAGGGTAGAAGCAAACCTCCTGGAATATTCGGATGACAGGATGTGAGGTTGTCTGGTGCCTGCAGTGAGAGAAATGAACGGTGGCCTAAGGAGTTTGGATTTTATCCCATCTGCAAATCCCATTACCCCGTGGGAGCTTCTGGCCTGGGGACGACTGTGCCGGAAGCACACACTGGTGGCAGCAAGCAGCAGCAGGAGCGCAGGGAAGAAGACGATGGACAGGACAGCCAGGAACCGGCTAAGAGGCTCAGCTGGAGGACTGCAAAGGATGACAAATGGGCCCTTTCGTGGTGAGAAAAACTAAGTCCACTTTGATATTGGTTTCTGGAAGACCTATTTCCTAAAGCTTGCAAACCTCAGTGACAGCTGATGATAAAATAAATAAATCATCATTAAGACCCAGACTAAATTCCTCCAATTTTAACTTCTGATTTTAATAAGAATAAAAAGAAATCTATCTAGATGCTTAGAGGAGGCTCTACTGGCCTCAGATATTGCTCACCCACAGGGTGACCGAGCCTAAAAATACTACAGCTAAACTATCACGTAAACTTTCCAAGGCAGGGGCCTAGTCCTTCTTTTCTGTTTGCTTGTCTGTGTGAGTCCAGAGCCAGAAGAATCAGGAACACCACGAGTCACCTGTTTGATGTGATCATGAGGAAGTGGGTAGGAATTGTCTTGGCTTCCTCTTTCCCTAGAAGGATTCGTGAGAAGCCAAAATGAAGAGTACTCTCAAAATTTTTCAGCTTATTTCACAATTAATAGAAAAGACCGGAACCAGGATCCCTCCCATCTCACCCCACTTCACATGCAAAGCGCAGTTAGTTTTGACAAATGTTAATAATAACGGCTTTGGTTTCCCGAAGTGTCCCCCTCCCACCCGCCCAGCCCCACTGCTAACACACGTCACCGTCCCCCGCCGCTCCGCTAATCACTCTCAAAGGCAGAGCAGTTTCCTTTACACGCTGTCTAGCCAGAAACATGGCAGATGTCTCAAGGGTCATACTAAGATGCTCACTTCATAGTTTCCTGCCATGATGAGTTTAGCAAACTTCCTGGATCCTGCCACGTTACAGCGCTCTCCAATGTTAACAAAGTTGGTGTACGGTCCAATCCTGAAGGGCTCTAGACCTTAAAAGGAGAAGCATTTTGAAAATTTTCTGAAAATTCACATGATGACATGAGACAGACAGAAAATAAATGTTTTCATGAGAAAGAAAAGACGTCATGGCGGCATAGCCCATCTGACTAGGCGTGAGGAAGGACCGCGGCCTTCTCCCCCAGAAATACTTAAATGTAACAAACGCGACATATGTTACAGCTGCGTTTACAACCAGACCTCTCAAAAGTATTTCAGGGGTTTGAGCTCAAAATTTTTCTAAGGAACTGCATCATACCAGCTCTGAGAAACAAGGAAAAATCATCATCGTATCCCTATGTACACAAGAGTGTGGGACAAAGGCCAGGAGGTCAGGATCCACAGGACTGCTCCACAGCCGGCCACTCAAATCAGCTTGAAGCAGGTGAAGCAACTTCCTGCGTCCCACCAGCTGCGTGCCCAGAGCTTCACCTTCTGTCTCCGACCCAGAGGCCAAGAACCCAGGACCAGCAAGGTCAGATGGGGTCATAGGAAGGACCCAGGATGATCCATGGGAGACCGGAGTCGCCGTGGCACACTCACCACTCGTGAGTGGACTCTAGGAAAAGCAACTCGGGCTGCCTGCACCTCTTTCCTTATTTGCCAAGGATACACAACATCTCCCCTGTTATGAGCCAGTGTAGGGGCAAATACCAGCTTTATGGTTGGAACACATTAACCGAGGCAAAAAGCAACATGCAGTGTAAAGTATCACAACACAAAAAGCCTTTTATCTGTTTCTGTTCTAATTATATTTAAAGCACAAGGAGAGGGGTCTCGCAGGATCCAGGGACAGCCAGCCTCAGGTTCAAAGCCCCGTCCAGCTATTTCAGCGCACAGACCAGGGCCACTTTTTCATGGCCTCTGATTTTACAAAAGAGACATAAAGGATGTTTACTCACACCTTTTTTTCATACATTTTGCAGCACTATTGTAAAAATGAGATTAGATAACACTGATAAGCATAAAATTAGCACCCACAATCAGAGCTGTTGTTGTTAATGAGAGGAACCAGCTTTTGCATCCTTGGCCAAAGCACAGGTTGAGAAGGAACAAAACACAGGGGAGAGGAAAACAATGAATACAACATGAGTAATTATGAAAGTCTTCCAGACTCATTAACAGACTGGGAAGACATCCCTTTCCAGTTTTGTCTTGTGGTGTCTTCCCATGGGTAGTGACCCTCCACGTGAGCCTTGGGTACCCCTGATCCAGAGGCAGACCCCCGGGTTCGCAGAGCAGGCAAATTGGGGTGCCAACATTTACATGCTGAGGGCACCTTGCATTATTGCCCTACAAGCACTGTATACAATGTGCATCTCAACTGTTATAAATGTGAGGTATTTGATATAAAAACTACATTTTTCTTACGTCCACAATCTATAAAAGAACCATTTAAAAGAGTGTGTTGGATGTCATTCTTTTAAAATCTGATTGAAGGTGATTTTTAAAGCAATTTAGAAATAGCACAGGAAATTCAAATCAGAAGAAGAGGGCTCTTTGATTCTTCCCTATAAATTCTTTTTAAAAATCCTATCTAAACGGTTCTCTTCTTGTTTCCATCTTGGCAAAGTCAGTACAGTCAATAGTGTTCAGATCTAAGGATGAAATAACTATCCTACCACACCTCTCGCTGGCAGAAGCCACTTTCTGGAGTAAGGGGTGTGCTATCACCCCCTAAATCCCACTCCCTCTAGTCTTACTCTCCGTCTTCCCAAAAATAAAAAGAAAGCAAGGAAGACTGCAGAGGGTTTGTAACTGAACTTCACACTCACTCACTTGGATAAATTCTATGAAATATGTTCTGAGAAAAGGAGATGGTACTTTTGCTGTCCCTTGGATTTTATTTCAACTTTCTTAGAGGAACATAAGGAACAAAAATATTTCAATTTAGAGAAATGTTAAATTCTAAATTATTAGGGTGCATAATTTCCCACAAGCACTATTTGCAGAATCTCTAAGAATCTGTTATCGTATGCATATACACACATACATATACATATATGTGTCTACATATATGTAAATATATATACATACACATTTTTTTCTTTTTTCTTAAAAATAGCATCTAAGAATATGTCACTTAAGTATTGTGGGGAAAATATAAAACTTAAAGTTATTTCTCTAATACTTGGCATAATGGACTACTTTACTAATGTTCCTTATTTGAACATCAAAACTCAATCTAGAAAAGGGACGCTTCCCACCTTACAGAACTAATGAGCACTCAACAGAACAGTAAGTACACCTCTTTGTAAAGTCCTGAACACACGGCAAATGCAGGATTATTGCAAGATTATTATAGAAGCAAACAATTTTCTAGGAAGAGGCTGCCGTCATTACAAACCACTCAGCCTTAGCGGTTTGGAACTTTCAATAACTAATTGCAAATCTGGCGGTTAAAATGGTTAGCCTGTGGCCGAGAGTGTGTCCTCAAAGCAGTGCACAATAGAGCCGTGACCGTGTAAGTTCTGATTCGGAGCAGAGACACCACCTGGGCAAATCACCTGTGCCTTCTGCACATTTCCCACCCCTACTCTTCACTAGAATTCATTTAAATGCAAGAAAACATGTACGCCTCTTGACCTCAGAAACAAGTTACTTGGCACACACACATCACCACCACTTAGAATAAACATACAGAATTAACCCACAAGTGGTTTCTGAAATCATAAAAATCGTGTCTTCACCGCTTACCAGAGAGTAACATATGCTCTTCAAAAACAGTGGCAGGTGGAACTCTAGGCTTACAATTTTTCACAGCTTTGGCAATTTCCCTGAGTTAAAAGACAAAACACCATATCCATTAATTCAGAAGAAAATAAATTTAATTAAGCTAATTTCCAGCTATGAAATTAAGTCTATTTAACATAATTATGCACATAATTATGTACCTAATTCCAAATGTGCAGCAGCAGTTATGCCTTTTAGTTTTCTCAGCAATGCTAAAAATGAATGTATAAACTTGAACTTTTCTCTACCTGCCCAGTCTGCTGGGCACTGACTGTACCAGCCTCTGTGCTGAGAGATATAAAACCAAGAGATGGGATGGTTTATGCAAATGCCAACGGTCAATCCCCTCCTTTCTTTCCCAAACCCATAGGTGTCCTTCCCTCCATGAACAATGTTCTTGCTTCTTAGTAGTTTGAAAGAAAAAAGGTTTCATGGTTGAGGAGGAGCACACAGCAGAGGGGGTCCATAAGTGGGGGCCTGTGTTTAGGTCTGTTTCTCTAAGCAGAGAAAGCACAGAGTAGGGAGGGTACATAGTAATAAATCACTAAAACACCAAAACAATTACTCTCGAAAATTTGCTTGGATTCTGCACATACTTTTTAACCTTATTGGCTGTACTAAATTATGTCTTTGATCAACTTGGAAAAATCAGGCCGCTCCACTAAATTTGTTATGAACTGATCACTTTGTTGCCCCTCAGATTAGTATGCGGACGCTCAAGTAAAAGCAGCACATGCACACGCGCGCGCGCACACACACACACACAGAGACAGGTAGGTAAGTAGACAGAAATAGAAATATCTATTCATTTTATTACTCAACCTATGTGTATATACACACATATGCACAAACACACAGGTTATTTTTTAATATTATTTTTGAGAGAGAGAGCAAGCGAGGCAGAGAGGGAGGGAGTCACAGAATCTGAAACAGGCTCCAGGCTCCTAGCTGTCAGTACAGACCTGACATGGGGCTCAAACTCATGGACTGTGAGATCATGACCTGAGCTGAAAGTAGACACTTAACCCACTAAGCCACCCATGCGCCCCAACTCACAAATATTTTTAAAACAACACTTTTTAGGGGCTCCTGGGTGGTTCAGTTGGTTGAGCATCTGTTTTTGGCTCCAGTCATGGTCTCATGGTTTTGGGTTTGAGCCCCAACATCAGGCTCCACGCTGACAGTGAGGAGCTTGCTTGGGATTCTCTCTCCGCCCACCTCCTGATCCTGCTCTGTAAATAAAACTTTAAAAAGTTAATAAATAAAAACAAAACAACTCTTTTTAAAAAGGAGATGATAGGGGTGCCTGGGTGGCTTAGTCGGTTAAGCATCCGACTTTCGCTTAGGTCATGATCTCGCGGTTCGTGGGTTCGAGCCCCACGTCGGGCTCTGTGCTGACTGCCAGCTCAGAGCCTGGAGCCTGTTTCAGAGTCTGTGTCTCCCTCTCTCTCTGACCCTCCCCTGCTCACGCTGTCTCTCTCTCTCCTAGAAATAAATAAAAATATTAAAAAAAAAAAAGGAGATGATAACCTTAAAAACAAAAAGAGACCTAAAGATACACTATATTCAACTATCGATAGCTTTTAGATATTACTTGAAAGATGTTTTAAAAATTATATCTTGAGGGTGTTATGCTGAGTGAAATAAGTCAGGCAGAGAAGGACAAATATCATATGTTTGCACGTATAGGAGGATTAGGAGGAACTTAACAGAGGACCAAGGGGGAGAAGAAGGGGGGAAATGGTGGGGGAAAGGGAGAGAGGCAAACCATGAGAATGCTGACAAAAACTGAGAACTGATGGGTGGAGGGTGGAGGGGGGATAGGCATGGAGGAGGGCACTTGTGGGGATGAGCACTGGGTGTTATGTGGAAACTAATTTGACAATAAACTATTTGTAAAAAAAAAAAAAAATTATATAGGCTTTTAACAGTCTATCACAGAAGCCAACAAAAACAGTGAAATGTTAGGGACATCAGAAGGGAGGACACATCACATGCACAGACTCAGCACAGTGGGATGACTGGTTCAAAACACAATCAACCATCACTCCAGAGAACAAGCAAGTTACAAATAGCCCTAAGCTATACCTTATCTCACTAAATTGCAAGCCTCTTTAAGCCACACACTGTCAAGGACTTGATCACATGCTCTCCTTCATGTCCCCGTCCCTCAGATGCTCACTCAACAACATGGGTTAAGCAACGACTTCTCTCAACCTTAAGGTGGCTGGTTGTCATGCGTCTTTTCCTTCTTTGAGAGAACTAATGGAGACATGTGTTCACCCACAGGAAATATTAGCTGTCCCTCCTTGGCTTTCTGAATACTAGTCAGGCGTTTACAGATACAGTATCGTGATATGTGGAATTTGCTTTACAATGTTCTAAGGGAAAAAAGTTGGGAAATAGAAAAAAAAAAGAGCAAATGCTGAAAATTATGGAAACTCTGTGACAGGCATGTGGGTGTTCATTTTATTACTCTTCCACTTTTTTTTCTGGAATCTGTCACCATATAAAGGCATCTTAGCTTCCTGGGGCTGCCATAATGAAATACCACAGACTGAGTAGCTTAAACGGCAGAAATTTTTTTCTCAAAGTTCGGGAAGCTAGAAGTCTGAGATGAAGGTGTTAGCAGAACTGGTGGCCTCTCTGGCTCACAGATGTCTTCTTCTCCCTGTGTGTTCACAGGGTCCCTTCCTCTGTAATCTCTTCTTACAAAGACACCAGTTATACTGGATTAGGGCCAATCCATGTGATCTCATTTCACCTGAATCATCTATTTAAAGATGCTATCTCCAAAACAGCCACTTCAAAGGAACTGGGAGGTTGGGACTTCAACATACGAATTTTGGGGGTGGGGGACACAATTCATCCCACAACAAAAGGTACAATACTTAGAAGGGATAATCACCTGATATGGTCTGGTGTTGTCCCGCAGCATCCACCCACTACATTGACCAAGCCGTCCGCAGCAAAGCTCTGCATTTAGGAAAAGACACTGTTTCACACACTCCATCCGAATTCTAAATTAACCCTCCATCACTTCAGCGGAAAATAGATCTACATTTCCTGAATAATGAATTTTTCACTAAAAAGAGAGTTAAACGTACTTAATCCAAGATACAAAGCTTTCACATGCCCTAGAAAGTTAAAAGCAGAAAACACAGCCCAGATACTTTGAAATCCTTTATGCCATTTAAAATGCAACGAAGTAATCATTTGCCTACTTGGACATAATAAAGGTCTGTTTTTTACCCACATGCTGAGTGGAACCAATGTGAGCTGGAGAGCACATCAAATAACACATAAAGTACATATCGGCTTTTACATTTAAATTAATTTAAAATTTTATGGGGTGCCTGGATGGCTCAGTCAGTTAAGTATCCAACTTTGGCTCAGGTCATGATTCTGTGGTTTGTGAGTTCAAGCCACCCGTCGGGCTCTGTGCTGACGGCTCTTGCTCTGTCTCTCTCTCTCTCTCAAAAAGAAATAAAAATAAAAATAAATTTTTTAAAAGAGAGAAAGAGCAGGGGAGGGGCGAGAGAGAGGGAGAGAGAGAATCCCAAGCAGGTCCCAATGCTGTCAGTGCAGAGCCCGACGCAGGGCTCAATTCCATGAATCGTGAGATCATGAGCTGAGCTGAAATCAAGAGTCGGACACTTAACAGACTGAGCCACCCAGGCACCCGGAGTAGTTCAGCTTTTGTTATATACACACTGGGATTGCTTTAGGAGGAAATTTTAAGTTTTCTAAATATTCTCTAGTTATTCTAAGATTCCATTTCTGTAGCTCTTAAAAACTGAAGAAAAAGAGAATCATTAACCTTTAGCTGTGTGGCCATCATGTGCGGAGTTTCATCATAGCCACCGAAAGTGTTGGGAAGACCTAGGAAAGCAGATGACAAGTGTTACTGAAAACTGCCTTAACACATAGACTAATGTTTGTGAAAGCTTTAGGTTTAAAAGTTAGAAAAGTTTATAATTAAATGATGATTACTTGCAAAATCAAATAATAATTCTTAATAATGAACATAGTAAATGAAAAGATATCACCCCTGCCTTCAAAAAAAAAAAAAAATAATTCACAGAGGCAAATAAACAGAGACTATTTCTCTTCCATCTGAAAGAAGAGTCACTACTAGATGGGACAGGATTTCTCCACCCCCAGCCCATTCCCATGACGGGAACTCAATCTTGTCAGCTAGCTGCTTGGGATGGGACCTGGGAGAGTACTACGTCCCCTTTGAATTAATGAGAGCACCTGATATTAAACTGAAAACAAAACAAAACATAACCAATCTCCTCTCAAATAAATGTTCCCAAGTAAAACTTTAGCATCCAATTAACCAATTTCCTGTTTTATTTATCAACTCCTTCATGTTATCTTACTCCTGGTGGGAAAGTTAGTTTATTAAGCATTAAAATGTATGTATTTGGGAAAAGAAAGCTGGAAAATGATTTTTAGCCCTATGGAGCTAAGCAAATGCTCAAAAACATTAACCAGGAAACCTGGTTAATCCAGAATGGGTTACCAGTTTCTAACTGGATAGTTTGAGAACTGTCTATAAATCTCTTAAAAATTTTTTTACATATGGTAAACTAGAAGAGCTAACTTTTAGAAAGGGATAAGCTAACACACAGGTTGTTAACACAGCAGAAAGGACAGGAGGTCTCCCTCTCCTCCTCCTTGCACTCCTCTCTTTGGCCACATTCACACGGCTAGCACTGTCACCAAGAGCAAGGCTCTGCTTGGCTATGTACCAGGACTCATCCCCTAAAAGTTCTGTCTAATTCTGAGGCTTCCCAGCTGAGTCAAACTGTTCCTTCAAGTCCAGAGGGAAACAGTGGTCTAGACCCACTGTATTTTCATTTAGAAGATTCCCACTGAATGTCAACTATATACCAAGACCCACAAAATAAACTCTTTTAGCCAAACTCTTTTAATCCTACTACCCCCGTCTTGTGTATTTGGATTTCTTCATGTGCAACTCCCTAGAAATACACACCTGCATTGGGATAACAGAGGACATAGGCTGTTGTACATTTTCCAATTGTTTCAATAAAAGGTCTCATTTCAGCTGCACCCAGGGCACAGTTTAATCCAATGCTGTAAAAACAAAAGGATATTAGGAGCATCATCGTGTATACAAAACATTTTCATATATAAAAAGTTACAATAAAGAAAGGACTGTATCTAAGCCAAGCAGATAACAAATCTCCACTTCAGCTTTAGCACCTTTATTCAGATCTATAGTCAAAGCCATTTCACCGACAGCCCATGAAGCGCTGAACATTTCTGTCCACGTCTCCCACATCAGGTGATGTTACAGCTAAAGGAACTGCCTCTGCATATCTCCTTGAATAAGTTCACAGCTTGGTCAGTGGTATCCTGTGAATAGTAATGCCTACAACTACCACTGCTAATAAACATCTGGTATGAAAGCAACACATAACAGAGAGAGAAAGGAAAATTATGGAGGCAGAAAGCACACTAATGACATACAGAAGCTACTCTGGCAATCCTGGTGTAGAAGACCAAGATTTATTAGTCTTTGCTCTATAACCAACTTGCAAAGTGACCTTTGATTTATAATTTGTCCTCTTAGAAATAAAGCTAATTTCTTTGTCTATAAAACCAAGTTTCATTTTGCAAATGAAACTTACTGTGGACTCAAATAACAAAGATCTAAGCAGAGCTGCTCTAACTGAAGTAATTGCACCAATCCCACTCTCCATGGGGGCTCCCAAGGCCTTCAGGAATTCAGAAATTAACTATGAAGCTACTAGCCTGGGAGATCTTTTAGTTTTTCATAGTTTGCTTTTTTTCCTTCTACTAGGATTCCTAAGTGCAGTGTGGTATACTAGATTAGATCTTAAGGCAGAACAAAGGGCATTCGTGTAAACACTTGAAATCTGAATAAAGTCTAGAGTTTAGTTAACAGTAATACTTTCTCAGTTTTGACCCAAGAACCATAGCTATGTAAGATGATAACATTCAGAAAAATTAGATGAAGGGAATATAGAAATTCTCTCTACTATCTTTGCAACTTTTCTATAAGTCTGAAATTACTGCTCCCCAAAAAAGGTAATTTAACAAACACACACAATACCCATTCATGATAAAAACTCTCAGCAAACTAGAAACAGAGGGAAACTTCCTCAACTTGATAAAGAACATCTACAAAAGAGCTATACTTAACATCATACTTAATGATGTAAAACTAGATGCTTTCCCCCGATATCAGAACAAAACAAAGAATGTCCATTTTGATCTCCTACTCAACATCATACTGGAAGACCCAGCTGATGCAAGAAGAGAAGAAAATTAAAAAGTATACAGATTGGAAAGGAAGACATAAGTCTGTCTTTGTTTACAGATGAGATTGTCAGTGTAAAAAATCCCAAAGAATCAACTAAAAAACTCCTGGAACCAATATGCAATTATATATAGCAAGATCACAAGGTTAATATAAAAAAGTCAATTGTTTACCTATATACCAGCAATTAGCAACTGAAATTAGAAATTAAAAACACAACACCATTCACATCACCACCAAAGCAAATGAAGTACCTGGGTATAATTCTAACAAAATATGTATGAGATCCACATGAGGAAAACTACAAAACTCTGAAGAAAGAAATCAAAGCAAATATAAACAGGTGGAGAAATATTCCATGTACATGAATAGGAAGACTCAGTATTGTTAAAATGCCAATTCTTCCCCATTTATAATGTGTATATATATATTCATTCACACAATCCCAATGAAAATCCTAGCCAGTTATTTTGCAAATCAACTGATTCTGAAGTTCATGTGGACAGGCAAACAACCCAGAATAACGTGTACAATACTGAAGGAGAAGAACAAAATGGAAGGAGTGACACTACCTGACTTCAAGACTCACTACCAGCTAAGGTAATTAATGGTATCAGCGAAAGAAGATACAAATATATCAATGGAATGAAATAGAGAGTCCAGAAAAAGAACCACACAAATACAGCCAACTGATCTTTGACAAAGGAGCAAAGGCAAACCAACAGAAAAAGGACTTGCTTTTCAACAAATAATGCTGGAACGAAGGTATATGCACATTGTAAAGAATTCAACAAGACACAGATCTTACACCTTTCACCAAAATTAACTTGAAATGGGTCACACTTAAATGTAAACTGCAAAACTATTAAAGGTACATTGGGGCGCCTGAGTGGCTCAGTCGGGCGGGCGTCCGACTTCGGCTCAGGTCATGATCTCATGGTTTGTGGGTTTGAGCCCCATGTCGGGCTCTGTGCTGACAGCTAGCTCAGAGCCTGGAGCCTGCTTCGGATTCTGTGTCTCCGTCTCTCTCTGACCCTCCCCTGCTCATGCTGTCTCTCTCTCTCTCTCAGAAATAAATATTAAAAAAAAAAAACTATTAAAGGTATAAAGATATATATAAAGATAACACAGCCTCAAACTAATATTACACCGTGTTAACCAACTGAAATTTAAATTAAAACTTGAAAGAAACAAAAGATAACAAAAAAGACTTAGGTGGCCATGACTGTGGCAATGTTTTCAGATACAACACTGAAAGTAGGAACAATGAAAGAAAAAACTGACAAGCTAGACTTTACTAAAATTAACAACTTCTGCACAGCAGAGGACACTATCATGGGAAGACAAGACACAGACTGGGAGAAAATCTTTGCAAAACACATATCTGATAAAGGAATGGTAATTAAAAGTTAATAAAATCTTAAAATTCAACAATAAATATATATGCACCCAAAAGAGGATCAACAAAAAATATAAAACAATTATTTACAGACCCAAAGGGGTAAATTGACAACAATACAACAACACGGGACTGTAACACACCACTTCCATCAATGAAGATCATCCAGACAGGAGATCAATAAGGAAACATCAGCTTTAATACGATACATTTGACCAATGGACTTAACAGTGATATCTACAGAACATTCCATCCAAAAGCAGAAAACAGGTTCTTCTCAAGTGTACACAAAACATTCTCTAAAAACACATGTCAGGACACAAAACAAGTCTCAAAAAATTAAAGAAGACTGAAATCAAGTCAAGCATCTTTTCCAACCACAACCAGAAATCAATTACAGGAAGAAAACTGGAAAAACGACAAGTATGTGAAGATTAAACATGTTACTAAACAACTGCTATGTCATAGAAGAAATCAAAGGAAAAATTAAAAAGCTACCTAGAGACAAATGAAAAGAGAAATATGACACACCGACATCTCTTGGATGCAGCAAAGGTGGTTCCAAGAGGAAGGTTCAGAGCAAAAGAGGTCAACCTCAAAAAACAAGAGACATCTCAAATGAATAATTTAACCTTACACCAGAAGAACTAGAATAAGAATTAAAGGAGGCCCAAAGTTAGCAAAAGGAAGGGAATAATAAAGTTCAGAGTAAAAATAAATGAAATAGAGGCTAAAAAAGTCAAACAGAAAAAGATGAAAGAAATGAAGAGCTGGTTCTTTGAAAAGATAAATGAAATTGACAAACTTTTGGCTAAACTCCCTAAGAAAAAAGGAGAGGGCTCAAATAAATAAGATCAGAAATGAAAGCAGATAACTTACAAGTGATAAGAAATAAAAAAAAAAGTCGTAAGAGACTATTATGAACAATTATATATCAATAAATTGAACCTACAAGAAATGGATAAATTCCCAGAAACTTACAATCTTCCAAGGCTGAATCACAAAGAAATAAAAAATCTCAATAAGCAAATTATTGTACTAGTTTGGAGACTGAAGCACAAAAGTCCAGGAGCAGAAGGCTTCACTGGTAAATTCTACCAAAACATCCAAAGAAGAATTAATACCTATCTCTTCCAAAAAACTGAAGAGAAGGAAGTGCTTCTAAACTAACTTTATGAGGTATTACTCTGATCCCCAAAACCAGACAAGGACACCCCCAAAAAAGAAAATGACAGGCCAATATCCCTGATGAACAAAGATGCAAAAATCCTTAATAAAATATTAACAAACCAAATTCAGCACTACATGAAAAGGATCATACACCACGATCGAGTGGGATTTATCCCAGGCATGTAAGGATGGTCCAACATCTGCAAGTCGGCCAATGTAATACACCACATGAACAGAATAAAAAATAAAAATCATATGATCTCAACAGATAAAGCATCTGACAAAATTCAACATCCACTGATGATAAAAACTCTCCTCAAAATGAGTACAAAGAGAATGTACCTCAACATTATAAAAACCATATATGGCAAACCTATAGCTAACAGCATTCTCAATGGTGAAAAGCTAAAGCTTTTCCTCTTAGATCAGGAACAAGACAGGAATGCCCACTGTCTCTGCTTTTATTCAACATAGTATCGAGGTCCTAGCCACAGCAATTAGGCAAAAAATAAAAGGCATCCAAATTAGAAAGAAGTAAAACTCACTATTTGCAGATGATAGGATGCTATACATAGAACACTCTAACGACTCCACCAAAAAACTGCTAGAACTAATAAATTGATTAAGTAAAGTTGCAGGATTCAAAATAATTATAAACAATATTTTGCATTTCTATACACTAATAAAGTATTAAGAGAAATTGAGGAAATAATTCCACATAATTACATGAAAAAATAAAATACCTAGGAATAAATTTAACCAAGAGGGTGAAAGAACTGTACATTGAAAACTATAAGACACTTATGAAAAAAACTGAAGACGACACAAAGAAATGGAAAAATATGTATGCTAATGGAATGAAAGAATATTGTTAAAATGTCCACAGTACACAAAGCAATCTACAGATTCAGTGCAATCCCTATCAAAATTCCAAAGGCATTTATCATAGAACTAACAAATAATTACAAAATTTGTATGGAACCACAAAAGACCCTCAAAAGCCAAAGCAATCTTGAGAAAGAAAAACAAACCCAGAGATATCACATGCCCAGATTTCAAGTTATACTACAAACTTACAGTAATCAAAACAGTATGGTATTAGCATAGAAACATACATATAAATCAATGGAAGAAAAGAAACCCATACATATATGGTCAATTAACTTACAACAAATGGGGCAAGAATATGCACTGGGGAAAGGACAGTCTCTTCAACAAATGGTGCTGGGAAAACTGGACAGCCACATACAAAAGAAATGAAACTGAGCTACTTTCTTATACCACACACAAAAATCAACTAAAAATGGATTAAAGACTTGCATGTAAGGGATGCCTGGGTGGCTCAGTTAGTTAAGCATCTCACTCTTGATTTCGGCTCAGGTCATGATCTCACGGTTTGTAAGACTGAGCCCCACATCAGGCTCTGCGCTGACAGTCCAGAGCCTGCTTGGGATTCTCTCTCACCTCTCTCTCTGTCCCTCTCCTACTCATATTCTCTTTCTCTCAAATAAATAAAATAAACATTAAAGAAAAAAAAAGACTTGCATGTAAGACTTGAAACCACAGAATTCCTGAAAGAAAACATGGGCAGTAAGCTCCCTGACCTCAATCTTAGCCATGTTGTTTTTGTTTTTGGATTGGATTGCAAACGCAAAGGAAACAAACAAACAAAAAAAAAAATTGAGACTACATCGAACTTTAGTTCCGCACAGTGAAGGAAACCATCAACACAACAAAAAGGCACCTACTGAAGGGGAGAAGTTACCTGCAAGTCATATATCAGGTGCTCACTTCGGTAGCACATATTACTAAAACTGGAACGATACAGAAAAGATTAGCATGGCCCCTGTGCAAAGATGACATGCAAATCATCTATCTGATAAGGGGTTATATGCGAAATATATAAAGAACTCCTGCAACTTAATAACCACAAAGATATCCAATTAAAAAATGAGCAGATCTGAATACATTTCCAAAGAAGACACCCAGGTGGCCAACAAACACATGCAAAGATGCTCAACATGACCTCATCATCAGGGAAATGTAAATCAAACCCACAAATAAATACCACCTAACACCAATCAGAAGGGACAATCTCAAAAAGACAGGAAATAACAAGTGTTAGTTAGGAAGTGGGGAAAGGGGAAAATAAAAATAAAACTGCAGCGAGAAAAAAAAAAAAAAAAAAAGGAAGTGGGGAAAGGGGAACCTCTGCGCACTTTTGGTGGGATGTAAACTGGCTCAGCCACTGTGGAAAACAGCATGGAGCTTCCTCAAAAAATTAAAACTAGAGTTACCCTGTGATCCAGCAGTTCTACTACAAGGTATCTAGCCAAAGAAAATAAAAACACTCATTCAAAAAAATATATATGTATCCCTATGTTCACTGCAGCATTATTTACAATTGCCAAGATATGAAAACAATTAAAGTGTCCATCAATGGGTGAATGGATAAAGGTGCAAAACACACACACACACACACATTATGTAGCCATAAAAAAGAATGAAATCTTGCCATTTGTAGCAATGTGGATAGATCTTGTGGGTATTATGCTAAGTGAAATAAGTCAGGTAAAGATAAATATTACGTGATTTGACTTACACATAGAATTTAAACACCAAACCAACTAAAACCCAGACTCACAAATACAGAGAACAGACTGATAGTTGCCAAAAGGAAGGGGGTTGGGGGAGGTGGTGACATGGGTGCAGGAGATTAAGGAGCACATTTCCATTTATAAAAGAATACGTCACTGGGACGGAACGCATGGCTTGGGGAATAGTCAGTAATATTGTGTCAACTTTGCATGGTGACAGACAGTAACTGGATTTATTGTGGTGATCATTTTGCAATGCCTAAAAATGCTAAACCACTATGTTGTCCACCAGAAACTAATATAATATTTTAAGTCAATTGTACCTCAAAAAAAAAAAAAAAAAAGATTGCCAGGTCCTATGCATGGCTGAGTTACCAGTTTACTTGCCCCACTTGGAACACTCTTAATCTACCATTAATCGTATATTATTGTCATCCACACTCAACACCAGGTAATAAATTAAAACGTTTTACATAGTCACATTATCATTAGAAAGGATCCCAGACTGGGGGCTCCTGGGTGGCTCAGTTAGTTAAACATCCAAATCTTGATTTTGGCTCTGGTCATGATCTCATGGTCGTGAGATCGAGCCCCTAACTGGGCTCTGCACTGGGCATGGAGCCTGCTTAGGATTCTCTCTTCTCTCTCTCTGCTCCTCCACTACTGCGCACACTCTCTCTCTCTCTCTCCCCCTCTCTCAAAACAAATAAATAAACTTTAAAAAATAAAGGACCCGAGACTTTTTCTAAACTTCGTTCTAATCCTAACTCATCTCTTCAATAGTTAGGCAGCTTCAGTTCCTCATTTGCTGCATGAGAAAATAATGCCCAGTCAGCAATCTGGGTCCCGGTAAAGTTAAAGAAAAATAAAATACATGAAAATGGTTCAGAAAAATAGAGTCCTTCTATTGCTGTTTGCTCATTCTGATACTTCCATCTGCCTCTGCCAGGCGAACCCTGACTCATGCTCTAAAAACTAGTTCAAATGTCACCTTCCCTACAAAGCCATCCTTGAATCCCATGAGGGATCGATTACTCCATCCTATGTACCGCCAGATTTCTGTTCATATTTCTACAGTGTAGTTGATAGTTTATATTTTAATTTACTTATGAATTTCTCCTACTGTGGGCTGTTTCACATTTGCCTGTATTCCAGGGCACAGGGTTTCAATTAATGCTCAATGAATTAATAATAATAGTAATAATAATGTAAAAACACTGTCCCACTATACTTTGTTAACACACATACAGTTTGTGATGATCAAAATCAGTAAGCAATGGTTTCTTACAGTCACCTCTTTACATACTATTTCTTTATATACACAGGTATAGGTATATAGATTTCAAAAATTAACCAGCCTCCGTTATACTGAGATCAACCCTTAGTCCTGAACCAGAAGGCAAAGTGGTAGGCACCACTCAGAGTCCCAAACCCAGCACGATACAAACAGGATCTGATCAAATTCTCCAATTCCTGGCTGCTTTCCATCTGCCCATCTGCCCCTTCAGTCTGTACGATTCATAACAAATTGGAGACCAGATCTATTATGCCAGTGGGCTATATAGACGGACGTTGAAGACACAGAAAGAATTACAGAATGACAATGAAAAAAAAATTAACCGCTGAGTGGGTTGAAACTCAGAATTAACTGCGTGTTTGCTGAAGGGGATAGAAATATATAATTTTGAAACTCAATAAAAATATCCTCCTTCAATTCCTGCAGGTGAGGCAGAGGCCGGGAGACTGTCCTCTTAGGGTATCTGTCTTCTGAGAAGAGTCAGCAGAATGAAGGCCAAGGTGACACTTGGGGCCATGTAGAGGTTTCACCTACATATCAAGGGGTCCGACAATATCATAATTAAGAGTAAAGGAGGTGGGGAAGAGAACAAGAGAATACTACTCAAAATATCTGAGGCGAGACAGGGGCACCTGGGTGGCTGACTGGCTGAGTGTCCAACTTCGGCTCCGGTCACAATCTCACAGTTTGTGAATTTGAGCCCCGTGCCAGTCTCTGTGCTGACAGCTCAGAGCCTGGAGCTTCCTTCCGATTCTGTGTCTCCCTCTCTCTCTGCCCCTCCCCTGCTTGCTCTCTTTCTCAAAAATATATAAACTTTAAAAAAAAATTTTTTATAATTTGAGAAAAGACAAAAAAATTCATAAGTAAACTAGATAAAGTTTGTCTTCAGAGACCCCTACGTTTTCCTATCCTTCAGTTTTTCTGTTAAACATTTATTGCATCCATACTACACACCAAAGACTCTATTAAGTGTTAGAGACATGCAGATGATGAAGAGATTGCTCTGGAAAAGCTCATGAGCTATTGAGTCAATCACAGTCAAGTTCCATACCGTAACTTACTTAACTATGAGTCCCAATCAGTTGTATAATAATGCACTCTAAATTAATAGCAGCTTTTAAGAAATCATACTACCCCATTAATTCAATTGTAAGATGTGTCCCCAAATCAGAAAAGTTGCAACAAGATGGTGGAGAAATAGGGAGTTCCATACTTCCTGCCTGCATCTCTCAAACAAAGAAGGGCTGAAGCCAAAGGACTCTGAACTGCAAGAGCGTGGGAGGAAAAGAGATGGAGTCCTCTAAGAAGACAGCCTCATAGGTGCGTGATTGCAAACTGGGGAAGATAAAAACAGGCCTGGACATGGAGGCATGGAGGGAAGGGAGACCCTCTGTAGAGAGACAAAAAGAAGAAAAACAGCAGCTGGGGAAACTTAGAAAGGTCCTTGGGAAAGAGAAAAAATGCAGCCCAGGACGGAGAGGGATCATATCATCCCATCTCTAACAGCAGGGCTTTCGGAGAGAGATCCTATCTCTAACTTCGAGCTTTCTTTGCACTGGGCGCCAAGGGATCACAGTCGCAGTCTGATTCTGGAGGAACCAGTCCCCTACTCAATCCCCCGGTTGGATGTGGCCAGGCTTGCGGGATTACATTCCAGGCAGTATTATTAATGTAAACAGAGTAAGATCTGGAAACGAGGCTGGGCACGGAACATAGAACTCGGCCCACCTTGGCTGCGCCCATGGCACAGTGAGATCAGACCCAAAAGAGTGTTTTGAAACATCTGGGTCAAGAAGGGACTGTGGGGTAGCCATTTTTCTCCCCACAACCACAAGGCGGGGCCCAAGGGACCCACAGTGGAGGTGAGACCCACCTATACCAAACCTGGCCCATCTGTGCACTGTCTAGCTGCTTGGTTACCAGAACCTGGATATGGAAACAGCTCTTCTCTCAAGATCAGCCCTGATGTATTGCTGTGATTGACTCTAGATCAATTCTTGCTATTCAGGTATATTTTCCCTTATCTCGTTCTTATCTCTCCCTGCCTCTGGAACGGGAATTCTGGTTATAAGTTTGCTTAAACAGGCATATATAATCCATTCGCTTGATGCATGTTCTATCTCCATCATTACCTTCGTTTCTCTCTCCCAGAAACAATCAGACTATATAGTTTCTCTCAGTAACATTATCTTCATTTTTTTTCCTCCTCATCTCCTGCAGTATTCTCCTTTTTCTACATCTGAATTAAGTTTTTTAGTCTCTCTGCATGGTCAATGTTCAACTTCTCTTCCTCCCCACCCCTGTCATTTCTCTCTTTGAATATCCTCTTGATCAGTACCCTGCTCTTTATTAGTAGCTGGTATTTCTGGTTTTATAGTTTTAGACTGTCCTTTGTCTTTTGTTGTTTTTGTTTTTTTTCCTTCAGTTTGCTTGCTTGTTTGATTTGTTTCTGTGTTTGCATGCTTTTGTTCCCTCTTTGTCTGTTTTCCTTTCCAGGGCTACCTCAAGAAACAAGCCAAAGTACACATAGTGGAGAGTCCCAAATATCACTATGAGTAGGAAAATAAAATCACCAAAATCTCAACAAGAGAGACCAAGGGACACCACTAAAAGAACAGGTCCTAAACGGACAGGCCCTAGACACTCTAGGAGCCTCCTTTAATACAGCAGTACTTGCAAGTGCAGAGCACATAACAAGCTTTTAAAACTTACAAGAGACAGAAAGCTAGCCAAAATGACCAAACGGAAGAACTCTCCTCTAAAGAGATTCCAGGAAGAAGTGACAGCTAAAGAACTGGTAAAAACAGATATATGCAACACAACTGACCAAAAATTTAGAACAACTGTCATAAAATTAATCACTGGGCTTGAAAAAGACATGGAAGACACTGAGATTCTATTGCTACAAATATTATGCACCTTAAAAATACTTGTAATGAGGGGCACCTGGGTGGCTCAGTCGGTTAAGTGTCCGACTTCGGTTCAGGTCGTGATCTCACAATTTGTGGGTTCGAGCCCCATGTCGGGCTCTGTGCTCACAGGTAGCTCAGAGCCTAGAGCCTGTTTCAGATTCTGTGTTTCCCTCTCTCTCTGACCCTCCCCTACTCATGCTATCTCTCTCTCTCTGAGAAATAAATAAAACATTAAAAATTATAAGAGAAAACTTGTAAATTAAAAAATGCTATAAAAAAGGTGCATACTAAAATGGACCTGGCCACTACACAGATTGAAGAAGCAGAGAGAATAGGTGAATTAGAAGACACAATTATAGAAAAACAGTAAGCCGAGAAAATGAAAGAAACTGATCCAGGAGCATGAAAGGAGAATTCAAGGACTAAGTGATCCAATCAAACAAAACAATATCCGTATCATAGGAATTCCAGAAGAATAGGAGAGTGAGAGAAAGGGGCTGAAGGGGTACTTGAAGAAATTATAGCCGACAACTTCCCCAATCTGGGGAAGGAAACAGACACTGAAATCCAAGAGGCACAGAGAACTCCCCTCAGATGTAACTTGAATCAATCTTCTGCATGACATATCATAGTGAAACTGGCAAAATATAAGGATAAAGAGAGAATTCTGAAAACAGCTAGGGATAAAAGGGCCCTAACATACAAAGGGAAACATATCAGAGTAGTTGGAGACCTATCTACTGAAACTTGGCAGGCCAGAAGGGAATGGCAGGAAATCTTCAATGTGATGAACAGAGAAAATATGCAGTCAAGAATCCTCTATCCAGCAAGCCTGTCATTCAGAATAGAAGGAGAGATAAAGGTTTCCCAAATGAAAAAAATTGAAGGAATTCATTACCACTAAACCAGCCCTACAAGAAATCCTAAGGGGGACGCTATGAAGGAAATGTTGCAAGGAACACAAGGTACCAGAGACACCACTAAAAGCATGAATCCTACAGAGAACACAATGACTCTAAACCCATCTTTTTCCATAATAACACCGAATGTAAATGGACTAAATGCTCCAATCAAAAGACACAGCATATCAGAATGGATAAAATAACAAGATCCATCTATTTGCTGTCTACAAGAGACTCATTTTAGACCCGAGGACACTTTCAGATTGAAAGTGAAGGGATGGAGAAATATCTATCATGCTACTAGAAGTCAAAAGGAAGCTGGAGTAGCCATACTTATATTGGACAAACTGGACATTAAAGTTAAGGCAGTAGCAAGGGATGAAGAAGGGCGTTATATAATAATTACAGGGTCTATCCATCAGGAAGAGCTAACAATTATAAATGTCTACACACCCAATATGGAAGCACCCAAATACATAAAACAATTAATCACAAATAGAAACAATCTTATAGATAAGAATGTGCTAACAGCAGAGGACTTTAATACTCCACTTATAGCAATAGATAGATCAACTAGACAGAAAATCACTAAAGAAAAAAAAGAAATAAATGACACATTGGAACAGATGAATATGAAAAAAAAATTAAGAAATCTACAAACAGAGGCCATAGAATTCACTTTCTTCTCAAGTGCACATGGCACATTCTCCAAGATAGATCACATACTGAGACATAAAGCAGCCCTCAAGAAATATAAAAGAATTGAGATCATACCATGTACACGTTCAGATCACAATGCTATGAAAACTGAAATCAATCACAGGAAAAAGTCTGGAAAACCTCCAAACCTCCAAAACCATGGAGGTTACAGAACACTCTACTAAAGAATGAATGGGCCAATCAGGCAATTAGAGAAGAAATTAAAAAAAACATATGGAAACAAATTAAAATGAAAATACAACAATCCAAACCCTTTGGGATGCAGCAAAGGCAATCCTAAAAGGATAGTACATTGCACACCAGGCCTATTTCAAGAAATTAGAAAAAGTAAACATATAAAATCTAACAGTGCACCTTAAGGAACTAAAAGCAGAGCAGCAAGAACAGCCCAAACTCAGCAGAAGAAGAGAAATAATAAAGATGAGGGCAGAAATAAACAATATAGAATCCAAGAAAACTATGAACAGATCAATGAAACCAAAAGTTGTATTTTTGAAAAAATAAACAAAATTGATAAACCAGTAGCCAGGCTTCTCAAAAAGAAAAGAGAGAGCACCCAAATAGACAAAATCACAAGTGAAAATGGATTTATTACAACTGATCCCTCAAAAATGTAAGCAATTATCAGGGAATACTATGAAAAATTATATGCCAACAAATTGGACAACTTAGAAGAAATGGACAAATTCCTAAACACACACTCACTACCAAAATTCACATGGGAAGAGATAGAAAATCTGAACAGACCCATAACTAGTTTAGAAATGGAATCAGTTATCAAAAATATCCCAACAAATAAGAGCCCTGGGCCAGATGGCTTCCCTGGGGAATTCTACCAGACATTTAACTCAGAGTTAATACCCATTCTTCTCAAGCTATTCCAAAAAATAGAAATGAAAGGAAAACTTTCGGACTCATTCTACAAAGCCAGCATCACTTTGATTCCCAAGCCAGACAAACACCCAGCAAAAAAAGAGAGCTACAGCTCAATATCCTTGATGAATACGGATATAAAAATCCTCAACAAAATACTAGCAAATCGATTTCAACAGCACATAAAAAGAATTATCCACCATGATCAAGATTCATTCCCGGGTTACAGGGCTGGTTCAATATTTGCAAATCAATCAATGTGATACATCACATTAACAAAAGAAGAGATAAAAACCATATGATCCTGTCCATAGATGCAGAAAAAGCATTTGACAAAATATAGCATCGCTTCTTAATAAAGACCCTCAAAAAAGATGGGATAGAAGGAACGTACTTAAACCTCATAAAAGCCATTTATGAGAAGCCCAAAGCTAATCTATGGAGAAAAACTGAGAGCTTTCCCCCAGAAAGCAGGAACACAACAGGGACGCCCACTCTCACCACTGTTGTTTAACATAGTGCTGGAAGTCCTAACATCAGCCATGTTATTTCCTTTGGTTATTTTCCAAAGGAAATAAAAGACAAAATTGACAAAGATGAAGTCAAACTTTCACTTTTCACAGATGGCATGACACTGTACATAGAAAATCCGACAGACTCCACCAGAAGCCTACTAAAACTGATGATTCATAAATTCAGCAAAGTCGCAGGG
>NW_024080922.1:113500-267266 GCF_003009895.1 Hyaena hyaena
TCCAAAGAGGACATCCAGATGGCCAACAGACACATGAAACGATGCTCAGCATCCCTCCTCATCAGGGAAATACAAATCAAAACCACACTGAGATACCACCTCACGCCAGTCAGAGTGGCTAAAATGAGCAAATCAGAGAACTCTAGATGCTGGTGAGGATGTGGAGAAACAGGCACCCTCCTACACTGTTGGTGGGAATGTAAACTGGTGCAGCCCCCTGGAAAACAGTGTGGAGGTTCCTCAAAAAATAACAATAGAACTCTCCTATGACCCAGCAACAGCACTGCTAGGAATTTACCCAAGGGACACAGGAATGCTGATGCATAGGGACACATGTACCCTAATGTTCACAGCAGCACTTTCAACACTAGCCAAATCATGGAAAGTGCCTACATGGCCATCAACTGATGAATGGATCAAGAAGGTGTGGTTTATCTATACAATGGAATACTACATGGCAATGAGAAAGAATGAAATCTGGCCTTGTGTAGCAACGTGGATGGAACTCGAGGGTGTTATGCTGAGCGAAATAAGTCAGGCAGAGAAGGACAGATACCATATGTTTGCACTCATATGTGAAACAGGAGAATCTTAACAGAGGACTATGGGGAATGGGAAGTGGAAAAAACTAGTTAAGAAGAGGGAGGAAGGCAAACCTTAAGAAACTCATACTGAGAACAAACCGAGGGTTTATGGGGGTGGGAGAGAGGGGAAAAGAGGTGATGGGCATGGAAGAGGGCACTTGCTGGGATGAGCACTGGGTGTTGTATGGAAACCAACTTGACAATAAACTATAAAAGAAAAAAGAAGAAATGAGAAACATTAAAACATGAATAAAACAACAATAAAATAAATGATGAAATGTGGAAGAGCACAGTCGCTAAGAACTGTTCTGATCCCTAGATCACCTACTGGCTTACAGCCTATGAGTCTCCGTGCCCTTCTCATTAAAATGAGGACACAAACAGCAGTGTCCTCAACTCAACGTGGTGTTGCTAGAATTAAAAGAAATAACTCACAGAAAGCACTTAAAACAGCATACTCTCAATAAATGTCTATTACTATTATTTTTATGGCAGAGACTATAATAAAAGTAAACAAAGTGCTCAGAGAACATCAACCGGAGCTAATCAGAGAGGCAAAGTTCCCTAGAGAGGACTCTGGAGATGATTCGTAAAGGCTAACAAGGAGCTGGCAGAGTGGGACTGTGTGTGTGTGTAATGAGGCGGGGGGGGGGGGGGGGGAGAGAGAGAGAGGGAGAGAGGGAGAGAGGGAGAGAGAGAGAGAGAGAGAGAGAGAGAGAGGGACACAGGTGAAAACAGTATATATTCTAGGAGGTTCAATTTCACTCGTAGTATGTTATTTAAAACATTTTGATATGACAAATTGGGAGATATTTTAAGCCAGGTTAATCTTTATTTAAAGATAAAAATTTGAGTTTGAGAATTCCCATCTGATTCCTCGCTGAACTGCTTCTGTTTGCTCCCTAAGCAGGGGGTGAAAACACTTTGCAAAGCACTGGTCTACAAACGTAAGCGCTGGCAATAGTTTTGCAGAATTAGGACTGCACCAAGCACAGCCTGAAACTGTGAGGGGCACGCTTACAGAGAGAGAGACAGGCAACCAGCTGCCTGATCCAGGAGGTACAAGCCCAGCCCCTTAAACTGGCCCACTCAGACAGCGGTCATCTGACACGCTTAGGCAAAGTCTGGAAACAATTCCCAGAGAGCCGACATCCCATGCAGGCGGTTCAGTGGAAATACAAAGGACAAATCCCCTCCCTGGCCCCATTTCGTAGCCGTCCAAAAAGATCCCCCTAAAAGGAATGGGGTCAAGGAAAGAAGGATCACTTACCAGAGTGGGTCTGCATGAGACACACTGATGACAAATGCCTCTCCTGTCTGTCCAGAAAGAGTTCGCCCACTTTTATCGATAATTGTCCCTGAAATCTTAATTAACAAAGTAAACACCATCAAAGACAGAGACTCAAATTAAGAATATGGTCACAAATGTGAAATAAAATGAGCATGCTGACTCTGTTCTTTCACAAAGAAGGGAACTGTGGAGCTCTAACAAAAGGAAGCACTTGTGGTCAGAAAGGACGTGGGCAAAGTGATTGCGGGGAGGAGCTGGTAAGCCATAAAAACAAAAACCAAGTAAAGTCACTGAGGCAAAAGAAATAACCAAGAAAACTTCTCAGTTCATACACCCGGTCTCAGAGCAGAAGGCTTGCCCAGAGACCTCAGGTTGTCCTGGCTGATACACAGCTGGTTCATCCAACACCCCTTGATTTCATTCTATTCTTTTCCCACCATCAGTCTTAGGCCTCTCCTGTGGGTCCACGTACATGCAGCCTCGTGTCATCAGTACCGGCCACATCAGTCAGCATGCAAGTCCACCCCTCCGGGGCCCTTGTCAAAAGGAGTCCCTAAGCCTTGGACCTCAGGGGACCAATTTGGCCACGCTTCCTTGGAATGGCCTGCCTTCTGCCAACCACGTCTAGTTCATTTTCTTGGCATTTGCAGAGTGTGGCCTGTTACTGGTCTAGGGCCGGTGATAGGAGGAAGGTGAACAGAGGAGGCTAAACGACACTAAAGATAGTTGTCCTTGGCAAGGAAAACAAAAACCCTACCCTCAAGATGACAGTAGTAATAAAAGGCACAATACATCATGCAGATTTTAGAACTTACAAAGATAGGCCGGGGGGGATACTCCTCTTCAAAAAGTAGCTGCAGTGCAAACAAGGCTGCCTGTAGGGGGTAAAAAGAACATCTTTATTTCTGAGAGACTGCATCCCTGGTCAGTCTAACTGGCTCATCAGAAGCCTCCCTTTTTCAATACTCCACTAGGTAAGATAAACATCACACTCTCTGGGGAAGAAGCATGTCCGCCCTGCAAGGTACAATCCCAACACGCCTTTCTCAAGTATAACACCGTGCACATTAAAACAAAACAAATGTCGGCTCAGAGTTTACTTATAAACGAGTATTTCCTCTGAGGAGGAGCTTAAGAGCTACACTCTTTCTTCCTTCTACCAGTAAAAATTAAAACTAAAGAAGAATGGGGGTGCCTGATTGGCTCAGCCAGTTAAGCGTCCAACTTCGGCTCAGGTCATGATCTCATGGCTTGTGAATTCGAGCCCAAGTCTGGCTCCGTGCTGACTGTGCGAAGCCTGGAGACTGCTTCAGATTCCGTGTCTCTGTCTCTCTCTGCCCCTCCCCCACTTGTTCTCTCTCTCTCTCTCTCTCAAAAATAAACATTAAAAAAAATTTTAATAAATAAATAAATGAATAAGAATGCCTTCACCTTCCACCATATATCCATGATAGGTACAGAAACTAACAGTGTGCATCACTGCAAAAAAGACTGAGCTCAAAATGGGCTGTAAAGTACAAATCCCAAGTTGTTGTGTACACACCCATGTTTTATTAAGTTCCAGGGAATTTATCTTCTCCTTTTTTCATTACATTTCTTGATTCTAAGAGGTGCACATTTTCATAATTTTTGGAAATCAGAATGCAACGTGTACTTAACGTAGATCTTCATTGTGATGATGGGGTTCTTTTGCATAGAAGGATATTAAATCGATGATATGAGAATTTTTTTTTTTCTTTTTTAAGAACTGACAAGTTGAGAGGCGCCTGGGTGGCTCAGTCAGCTAAGCATCCGACTTCAGCTCAGGTCATGATGTTACAGTTCGTGGGTTTGAGCCCTGTGTCGGGCTCTGTGCTGACAGCCAGCTCAGAGCCTGGAGCCTGTCTTCCGATTCTGTATCTCCCTCTCTTACTGACCCTCCCCTGCTCACACTCTCTATCTCTCTCTCAAAAATAAATAAAACATTAAAAAAAATTTAAAAAAAAAAAAAAAGAACTAGACAAGTTGATCCTAAAGACCTCATGGAAAATATACATGTAAGAACAGCCAAGAAAATTCTGACGGAAAAACAGAGGGGGAAAGAGGTTAATGAAAGCCTACCAGTTACTCAGGCTATTTTAATTATAATGCTATGGAAAATAGCAGGATGGGAGTGTGATATCAGACAGATTACTGGAATAGATTCTACCCAGACGGACTTTCGAATTTAGGATGCTCTGGGTGACATTCCACACGATTCCTACTACTGGGAAATAACAGGATACTTAATACACGATGTTAAGATAAGTAGGTACACCTTAGAGAAAAAAAGTACTAGTTAGATCTCTACCATATTCCTCACCCCAAAATAAATTCCAGGGATGTCTGGGGGACTGAGCCAGCATCTCAATGACTCTTGTTTTTGGCTTAGGTCATGACCTCTCTCAGTGGTGAGATCAAGCCCCTCTCTCAGTGGTGAGATCCACACCTAGTATGGAGCCTGCCTGGGATTCCCTCTCGCTCTGACCCTCCCCTGCTCATGCGTTCTCGAGCTCGTGCTCTTTCACTCTCTTTCTCTCTTAAATAACTAAATCTCAAAAAACATTATTTAAAAAAAAAAAAAAGGGCATCTGGGTGGCTCAGTCAGTTAAGCTTCCAACTTCAGCTCAGGTCACGATCTCACAGTCTGTGGGTTCAAGCCCTCTGTCGGGCTCTGTGCTGACAGCTCAGAGCCTGGAGCCTGCTTTGGATTCTGTGTCTCCCTGTCTCTCTCTGCCCTTCCCCGCCTCTTTAAAAAATAAACATTAAAAAAGTTAAAAATAAAAATTCCAGACACATCATGGGGGAAACCAGTCCCTAAGAATCTAAACAATGTCACGTCACACTCTCCTGTACCTGCACAGCACATCTACCACGCCCCCACACTGGTACAGTGGCTGTCCAGGGAGACCTGGATCCCAGGGAATAGGAGAAAGAAGGATATTGACTTTTCACTCCATACTTTTATGTATCTTTCACATTTAGAGCCATGTATATGTATTTACTACATCTGCATACATGCACCGAGTAGCTGTACCTGTAAATATTTACTTTCATAATTTAAAAAAAAAATTTTTTTGAAACTTAAAAAGATAACCTTTTGAAGTTTTTTTCATTCCACTGGCCTCAATTAGAAATGTTCAAGAACAGAATGGAACAGAAGACTTTTATTTAACTTTGACAAAGGCTGTGTTGGTCTTCTCACCGTATCGGGGGACTCATCACAGCCCCCACCCCACTGTCTCTTCCATCTCCCTTAACTCACCTTGGCATTGGCGGTATCAAAAATAGTTTCAATGAGTAGGATATCAACCCCGCCATCCAGGAGCCCTTGGGCCTGCTCTTTGTATGCTTCAACAAGCTCGTCAAATGCTACAGAAAATAAACCACACCGAGGACTTCAGTCATCAACATCCTCTCAGTGGCCAGGACATGTATTCATCTTTTCTAATGATACAACTAACTAGTGTAGAACCAAAAACCTACAAACCATACTTGCCTGAACTTGTCATCTACACAAAATTCTTTACCATACAGAGTATCACCATTATTCAGCTAAGTTTAATTCTTTTTGTTTTTTATTGTCTTGATGTTTAAGAAATTGACCTAGATTTACAGATTTTTCATAAAATCTCAATATAAGTGTGTTTATATATGCCAGTTTATAATGTCAACAGTGCTAGTATGTTTATATGGTTTAGACAGCTTTCTGACAGGAAATGGGGATTTAGTGGGTTATTCTATAAGAGACCAAGGTCTGATGTCCATATTTACCCAACTTCTAAGTTTCAGGCTTTTTTTTTCCAATAGGTTTTATTTCCTCAGCAGATAAAGAAACACCAAGACACCATGTACATTTGAAAGCAGGCTCAAAATAATGATAATGATGATGATGATACTCATAATAATAAGAATTAACTTTATTATTTAGGGGTTAACTACACTCCAGGGACTGTTCTAAGTCCTTTATGTCAATTAAGTCACAATAATCCTGAGGAAGATCCTGTTACTGGTCCCAATTTACAGATTTTAGGATCACTGAAACACAGGGATACTTGCAGAAGGTCAAAGATTATATACGAGAAATACTCACTAATGTTCCTGTAATCTGGTCTTTCCACTGATGGGGACACCGAGAGGGTCTTATTAGTTGGACCCAGAGCTCCTGCCACAAACCTCTTAATTCCTTTGGGAAAAGAAAAACAAGTGTAAAATCTCTAATAGGTTAAACTTTTTGTTGTGAATCAACAGGCTCTAAGATTTTCCCTCGAACACAGGTCTCTAACCCTTTATCCACAACTCTGCAACACAAAAGCACAAATGCTGTTCTTAATTCATTTGACAACAAAACGTGACATGAACTCTCCTGAACCACAAGAGGCTATTTATAGTCTTTACTGCACTTAGTGAGATAATTCATAGATTTTACTGCACACACGTGTTTGGTTATCCAGGACCCCACTGGGGAAATGATGAAATGTAGGTGAATGTGCACATATTATCACCAAGCCAGCCCAAAAGACTCTGAATTCTCGCATATCTGGCTTCAAAGCGTTTCAGTGAGTAACCCCTTTTGTATCACCACAGCCATGTTTCGGTAGATTATCTCCCCTTATTCTTAAGAAATCTTGAAGGTCCTGAACTTGACACAGAATCTATGAGAGCCCCTCACGGAAGCATTCAACTTGAAATGCTCTCCAGTATTGTGTTACAGGCCTTTCACTGTGGGAGGATATTTAATCAGGATTAACAATTATAAAGCCTAAATTAAAGTATGAAAGAGATCAAATCTTACTTTTTTAAAATAATCCTTTAATAACCTTTCCTCCAAGCTAGATTCCAGGTGCTTCTAAAAGAGCCTCCAATGTTATGCTCATTTACATGTCACGACAGAAGCTAAGGGGGAGGAAGGGGGGGTGCCCTGCCCCTTGCCTTTGGTGACAGTAACCACTCAGTAACCTGGGTTATGCTAGGTCATTTAACTGAAGACCACTGACTAGTTGATAACCCAGCCTTTGAACAGGTTACCTTCCCCAAAGCTGACCAATAATGTGGCCATAAGAAAAATGTCCTCCTCTTTCCTCATTTCAGGGGGGTCAATATTCTCTGACCTGCGGCCCTGCTGGGCTGACAGTCTCTGCATGTCCCTGGACTTAAGCATTATCTCTCAGAAGCAGAGCTCCCATGAACTGCTTCAGTCTTCATTAGTATGCTGTGTCTAACTTCCTAACAATTCTGCTTTATATTTTCTCCTGTTGGCAAAAATCTTACATTTCCAAAATCTTTAGTGGCTCCATATATTTCTTCTATTCCTTTCCCTCCCTCAAAGCCTCCCTACCAGCTGGCGCCCAAGTCATGTGAATGGCAGCCAGCCAGGAGGTTGGTTATTTCAGGGAGCCACTTTTCAAGTCCCAGCAAGACTAAATCTAATGCCACACTCCTGGGTGTGCAGCACAGAGCCTTCAAGGACATCAGTGGTAGGAAGCGGAAAATGCTCAAAAGGCAGTATCTCTTTACCTAAATAAGCCAATCATGGGGATGAGGTAGCTTTAAAGGGATAGGAGCAAGTACCTTAATGTTAACCAAGATAACCAGCTGGCTATCACCTTAATTACCTAATGATGTGCTTCCAAAGGGAGAAAAATAATTTTTGTTGCAAATATGCAAGGAAGCTGCTGCGGTCCTGGCTACAAAAGTAAGCTAGAGCCCCAGTACAGTAAACACAGCATCAAGCCTGAGCCCCCAGGCACGGAATAAGTTCAGAGATGCTAAGCACCTGATTAGGGAAGGGCAGAGAGTAACTTACACACAAAGACAAAGCAGTGTCTGTGGCGTGGCCAGCAGGCTGACAGTCACAGGAGGGAAAAGGGCCATAAGGACAGCACACTGTAGCTCAGAATCTCAGAGGAACCATCTCTGTGAACAGGAGAGGACAATGTTCCTTACCTGTCTGAACAGAGACCTCCTCGGCGGCTTTCCGGGCCACTGCCGCAGAGCACTTGTTCATCCGGTAGGCCTAGAACACCAAGCGCAGACATTAGCTGGCTCTTCTCTTCCTCCATACAAGTAAGGATCCTGCCCTTATAAAACCCAGTTTTATTCATTAAGGAAGTACAGAGGGAATTAACAGAAGGTTTGAATGAAATCTTAGCCAAGAAGGCCTATCAGCTGCCCCAGCCGTGAAGACAGCAGGAAAGAGGAGAGTTTTTGAGACCTGCTTTTAGCTTCTTCCCCTAAACCATGAGCAGTATAATAAACAGGCAATCCCTGGACATGTGGTATGTCAAAGAGTAAGCTGATATAGTTAAATACTCTGTGAATTAGAGAAAGGCATGGTAATGGGAAAAACACAAGCTTCAGAAACAGGCGACCTGGGCTGGAGGACCAGCTCTGCCAAGGGCCTGTGTGGCCAGTCCCCTTTGCAATGTCTCCAGCCTTGACTTCCTTCACTGGACAGTGGCTGCACGCAGTGGCTCCCAACTTTCTGCAGATCACTGACCTTTAGAATTTCATAAAGGGCCATAAATCCTCTCACTGGGAAATAAAATGTACAAACACTCAAAGTAATGCGGGCAATTTAAAGAGGTTTGTAGGCCTCTTCAAACCCTTTCACAGACCAGGTTAGAAGGTACTAGACTTGTGGTCTTCAGGATCCCTTCTAAGATTCTATGTGCCATGTATCCTCATAGTTAGCAATTCAGAAACCAGAATATCCTAAAATAGGGGGTGGCAAAGCCCCCGGGGCAAATCTAGCCTGGGCCTGTTTTATAAATAAAATGTTACTAGAATACAGGCAAGCTCATTCATTTGCATATTGTCTATTGCTGCTTTGGCATTATAACAGCAGAGTTGAGTAGTTGCTGTATATGGCCAACAAAGCCTACAAAATTTATTTAACTGGCCCTTTACAGAAAGTTTGCCAACTCCTGCCCTAAAATCACATGAAACTAATCATTTTCCCTGGATAACTGAAAAGACACATGATCTCACAAAACCCCAACATGAGAGAAATCAGTATTGGAGCATCAGAACTACCTGCATGAAAACAGAGGCATGTGTCGGGAAAAATCCACACAAAAAAGGGAACGGCAGCATCTACTATGTATTCCCATCATCCACATTTTACAAAATTTGAAAAAGGGGCATCATGTTGATCAAAAAGAAACCCGATCTCTACCCCACACCCACTAGGATGGGTACTTTCACAAAACAAAACCCAAAAAACAGAAGCTAACAAGTCAACACAGCCGTAGAAAATTGGAACCCTCGTGCGCTGTTGGTGGGAATACAAAACGGTGCAGCCACTGTGGGAAACAGTATGGTGGTTTCCCAAAAAATGAATTACCATATGAAGCAGCAATTCCCCCTCTGTGTACTTAGTCACAGGAAACAAAGATGCAAGATCATCTGTACTAAGTAGCAGCACTGTTCGCAGTAACCAAAAGGTGGATTCAACCCAAGTGTCCCCAACAAATGAACAAGAAAACAAAATGTAGTATGTATAAATATATATAATGGAGCATGATTTGGCCTTAGAAAGGAAGGAAATTCTAACACAGCCTACAGCATGAGTGAACTTGGAAAACATTATGCAAATAAGCCAGTTGTAAAAGAATAAACACTGTATATGATGTACCCAGAGGAGTCGAATTCGTAGAGAAAGAAAGACAGTGGTGGTTTCTGGGGTGGAGGCGGGTGGCGGGAGAACAGGGAGTTTCTGTTTAATGAGAACAGAATCTCAGTTCTACAAGATGACAAGAGTTCCTGAGATGGACAGTGTGATGATCGCACACCATGAACGTACTTAATGTCACTGAATTGTACACTCAGAAATGGCTAAGATCATCAATTTTAGGCTACGTATGTCATCCGACAATTAAAGAAGAAAAAAAAAGAAAATCAAATCTGCCACCTAGGACATAAAAAGCTCTTCCCAAACTGCACACACAGCCAATCATAATGCCTTGATCAGCCGCCACTGAATAATAAGTATCATTTTTATTTGATTATGTGCCCATAAGAGAAACCAGTTACAAAATGAATGGTCTGCCATGTTCAGAAGCAGAAGAGATTCAAAGTGCTTTGCAAGCCTGACCATGAAAAGTAGGTATCTAGGCACTGGCTGGACTCTGCAGCTTCTGGTGGTTTTCTCACCAGCAACTACCACCAAGGCAGCAAATGCTCAGGAACGTCTTAGACTTGAGGCACAATGGAATTCTTACCAAGTGTTCGAGGCCATAATCAGCTTGGGCAATATTAGTGCTGCTGAAAGTATTTGTTTCAATGATATCTGCTCCAGCCAGCAAGTAGTCCTGTAACAGGAGACAGTAAGGTCAGTGCTGTGAGTTTTAGAACGCCTGTCCCCCAACAACAAATACAATTTTTCATTGGCACCACCACCAGACACCCCCAACACCACTTACTAAGCATACAGCATGACACTAGGGGTGAGAGGTGCAAAAAAATGTAAACATTTCAGAGAAAGGAATGTGGTCTAAATAAACAAACTCAGAGTCTGAATTGACAGAGTTCACATGCTAAGCTATATGAACTAAATCAAGTTCCTTAGACTCTGAGTTTCAGTCTCCTCACTGGAAAGTACTAGAACCCAACTCCACACAGTGGCTGTATAATAACACAAGCATCAAGTTCTGGCCCGAACAGCACTCTCCAGCCTCGGCACAATCACCCCCACTGACAACTGCATTGTGAGCACCCAGTTCTGCCGAACTGTCTCGGCCCTGACATCCCGGTCCCTCTAGGCCAGAGCTGCACTCTTGCAGGAGCCTGAGGATCTCCACACCTTCCTGTGCTCCCTGTTCGAAATCCACCTTCCACACTTCACTCTTTGGACAACACCTTCTAACCTCAATCTGATGAACACTCTGGAATCTCTCAGCTCCCTAGATTTTCCAGTACTGTTTGCAGAAGAGCTGGAAAATGAAAACCAAGATTTACCTATTTACAAGTTACAAACATCCAAGATATCCACCAACTGGGAAATAAGCTAGAATTGATCCAGCTGATAACATGCTTTGTGGCAGCTAAAAAATACCGTGTGTATTTACATATGCTGACGTCGAAAAATCTCCAAAAGTATCGTTGACTAGAAACCAAAATTGATTGATATGTAAAGTATGACCACAAAGTTTAAAACATGCAAGTACACAAATGGTAATAATTTTCTACAGATACATGTGTATCCACATACACATACATATGCATATATACACATATAAACGCATAACAAACTGATCTGGAAAGACACACACCAACTAATGTAAGTGGTTAGATCAAGAGAAAAAACAAATTTGGAGTGGTGGTCAAAAGCAAATTTATTCTTACCTATGGGTTTTGTTTAATAAGAGCAAATTAAACTTAATTTTTCAAAAAAGAGCAAGAAAAATTGGAAACATTAATGCCTAGGAATAAATTCATTAAGTAACAATATATACACAGAGTACATTATGAAGTTATTAAAACATGTTTTAGAATATTTAATGCTCATGTATACAGATAAAAAAATCAAATTATAATACGGTATAAAGTAATCCCAATAGAATCCCAATTTTCTAAATTTCAATATAAAAAACTAGATTAAAATATAAATTAAAATATGTGAATAAGTTATGTATTGGTATTGATAGGTTCTGGTTTTGATTTTCTCTTTTATGGTTTTCCATTTACCTAGTTACTTCCTTTTTTTAAGCAATAAACACGTATTATCTTTACAATTACAGGGAAATTTTTTCTAAAATCACAACTTTCTCCCACTTTGTGTCAATTTGAAAATGTTTATAGTATACAGTTTAAAAAGTGTTTCTTCTAGCTCTTCAACCTCTTTCTATGTCTTTTTTCCTGGCTCAGAATCCCACTCAAGGGCCCTACGCAGAAATCATGCGATCAGGGGCAACATCCCTGCTCCTCCCTTTCCTCGTGGGGAAAGCTGCCAAGATTAAAGGACTTTAAGGAGAGCATTTGTAGAGGCAACAGAGGTGCTGAATTCTGTTTTGTGACAGTGATGCCTAAGGCACTCACAGGGCAGTCCTCGTGGCCTGCTCCCACAGACATTCTCCGGGTAGAACCAAAGTTGTGGCCACACCAGCCCTTGTGGTTCTTATAACTGCAAAATACATCTCAGCAACAACCACGGGGCACTTTGGGGAGAAAAAGGTATATTACTCACAAGTCCTGGAGGGTACCGGCATGCCCAGGGCCACACTGCGAGGGCTGAGGGGCACATGGAAGGGTGAGCACAGGCATGGGGTTCTGCTTCTTCTGGGGTATAAGGATGGGGTGGCAGTGTCACTCTTTATTACTGAATTTAAGGCATGAGAGTAGGAATCAAGGCAAGGAAAGAGAAAAATGGGGTCACTCAAATAGCTGGTTGTCTGGATCACCCAAGACTCTAAAAGCAGAACTTCATGGGTGGGAACAGCCTGGTTTCTTATCTAAGTGTTCAGTCAGTAGCTGGGTCATGTTTAATACGAGATTCATGTCTTTGAAATGGATATACTGGCAACCAAAAGCTTAATGTCAGGCACTTGCATTATAATCACAGAAACTTACTGCCAGATAACTACACTACGCCAGAACCTGGACATTCCGTAAAAATTAACCATTGGGGGATCTTATCTGTGGTCACTAACTCCACTAGAAAAAGTGTGAAAATAACCTGTTTCCTTTCTTCATCCACATGGTATGTTCTCTGCATTCGTAGAACTCTAGCTAGTAAACGTACCCCTAAAAATGGGAAACCCACCTACACTACACTAGAATTCCCATTATGAGCAAAGGAAAGGCATTTTCTTCAAATGAATGCCCTTCTCCATCTTACATAGAACGAAGTCTTGACCACATAATAAAATGATCCCTTCCATACTCAGTGGAATACTTAATCATGAAGTGATTTGTTTAGCTGAATTTTTTTTAAATAAGAGCCTGAAACACCTATAACAATGCTGCTTATTTTCTCTAGAAACTAAAATGCTCTCACTTAGCTGGTAAATATGCTTCTTCCTTCTAACTGAATCCAGACCAGGAAAAGTTAATTAAAACAGATTAACTAAAATCACGTTAATACCTCTTTTAGTCACAGTTTTGTGAAATTCCTATGATAACCTATACAACAATTTCATTGTGTTTATTTTTAAATTTTAAAAATATACTGTAACCAGTTACCTCCTCCTGATCTCTTTATGTTGACTAACCAATTTTATCGGACACAGAAAAACAGAATGAAAGGGGATGGGATTTCAAGTCAGGGAGGCTCCCTAATGTCAGATAAGTTCCTTAACCTCTGTGAGGCTCAACTTCCAAATCTACAAAATGAGAATAACTACCTTTGATTTTATTTTGTCAGGGCTGTCATGTGACAAGGAAAGTGTATGTGAAAACCCCAATTTGTCTGAGAACTTTATGGTATCTTACTGGACTTTAAATGCCTTGAAGGCAGAAAAACCACCTTTCTGAACTCCTTATCCTGAATGCTCATCACAGTGCATGACCTTTATTTGGTGTCCAATAAGGCTTCTTTGTGAACAAATCACCTCTTTCTTCTGTACCCTCCAGGCACTGGGGACAGTCCGCCCTCAGTACACGAAACAACTTACAGAATAAGGAAATGAACATGGATGACCCTTGGGGATACTTTACCTTATGGATTTGGTAAATGACATTGGGTTGAGTTACACTTAAAATGTCATTGTTGCCTTTTAGTGGCCTGGCGTGATCTTTAAATTCGTGACCTCGGAAGTCTTCTTCACTTAGCTTATGCTGCTGGATCATGGTGCCCATCCCTCCATCCAGCACCATAATCCGCTCCCGTAGAATGGCTTCGATCTCATTCTGCAGGGTTTTCTTCACACCTGGTTTAAAGAAAGTGAAAATCTGACTTTCAAAACTGAAAGGTGAAAAAGACAGGGGGAGGAGGTTTTTAAGAATTACTGGAAAGCCACAGAACTACACTTATTGGAGTCCCTGAAAATTCCTAATGTTGAGCCTCTTCCTTGGTTCATCTTTTCCTGGCTACCCTCAACACATTCCATTATCTGCTGTCCCAAACCTTCTTTTAGCTTCAAGTCCTTTTCCCTCTGTAGGGGATCCTACCTAATCCTGTCCAAAGAAGTCTTCTGTTGGAGCTCCAAAATTCACCCGCCTCTACCTCAAAATCCTCTTATAGCTTGGCTTACTCCATTTTCCTTCTCTCTCTACCTAGGGAGAGAGCACTTCTCTACTCACTGCAGATCTGATGGCAGAGGATGCCTCTAGACCTCCCATTTTCATAAAAAGTCTAACCATTTTTCCCCAGGTCCCTACTGTATTCACTTTTCAATCCAGAAATACAAGCTGTTTTCAGTCTTTAAGACAGTTTACTATTTACTATAAAACAACTTCGCCCCCACATATACAAATTCTGAGATCTTGTTAAAGGATTCATCATATACGCAAGAGATCAAAGTTTTTTTAACTCTAAACAAAACATCCGATTTTTTATGAAAACTTTGACACATTCTATAATTTATGTGGAAAATAAAAGCCCAGAAAAAAGCTGAATTAACTTTGAAAAAGTAGAGTTTATATACCATATAAACTAAAATATTATACCATAAAACTACATTCCCATAAGGAAAAATAAAATATAGGACATCTTCATTACTTAGAATAGGGAAAGACTTAAGACTCAAAAGCCTAACCTATAATATTAAAAAAAAACGATGAATTTGATTCCATAAAAACTAAGGATTCTTATTAAATGAAAGTCACCATAGACAAAAATAAACTGATTACAAACTGGAGGAAGATTCTGCAGTGTCTAAAACTGAAAGGGACTAACATCTATCATATACAAGGAACTCTTACAAAGATGTGAATAGTCAAGTCACGGGGAGGATAAATAATACTCAACACCTATTGAAGAGATGCTCAAACTCATTAGTGATTAGATGTGAATTGAAACAAGATGAGGGGCACCTGGGTGGCTCAGTCCATGATCTTTCAGTTCGCTAGTTCAAGCCCCACATTGGGCTCAGTGCTGACAGCTCAGGGCCTGGAGTCTGCTTCGTATTTTGCGTCTCTCTCTGTCTCTGCACCTCCCTGGCTCATGCTCTGTCTCTCTCTTCTTCAAAAATAAACATTTAATACAAATCAAAACCACACTGAGATACCACCTCATGCCAGTCAGAGTGGCTAAAATGAGCAAATCAGAGGACTCTTAATGCTGGCGAGGATGTGGAGAAACAGGCACCCTCCTACACTGTTGGTGAGAATGTACACTGGTGCAGTGTGGAGGTTCCTGAGGAAATTAACAATAGAACTCCCCTATGACCCAGCAATAGCACTGCTAGGAATTTACCCAAGGGATACAGGAGTGCTGATGCATAGGGGCACATGTACCCCAATGTTCATAGCCAAAACACGGAAAGAGCCTAAGTGTCCATCAATGGATGAATGGATCAAGAAAGATGTGGTTTATCTATACAATGGAATACTACATGGCAATGAGAAAGAATGAAATCTGGCCATGTGTAGCAACATGGATGGACCTTGAGGGTGTTACTCTGAGTGAAATAAGTCAGGCTGAGAAGGACAAATACCATATGTTTGCACGTATAGGAGGATTAGGAGGAACTTAACGGAGGACCGTGGGGGAGAAGAAGGGGGTAAATAGTGGGGGAGAGGGAGAGAGGCAAACCATGAGAGACTCTTGAATGCTGAGAACAAACTGAGGACTGATGGGTGTGTGTGTGGGGGGGGGGTGATGGGCATGGAGGAGGGCACTTGTGGGGATGAGCACTGGGTGTTATATGGAAACTAACTTGACAATGAACTATTTGTAAAAAAAAAAAAAAAAAAAAAAAAAAAAATTTAAAAAAAAAAAAAAAAAAAAAAACTATGATCAATATTGCCAATAAAACAGAAGACAAAAGCCAAAAAAATAATAATAAACATTTAAAATATTAAATTGTGCTTATAAAAAAAAAACAAGATGATACTTGGGGTGCCTGGGTGGCTCAGTCAGTTGCGTGTCCAACTTCAGCTCAGGTCCTGATCTCACAACTCATGGGTTCAAGCCCAGCATCTGGCTGGCTCTGTGCCGATAGTACAGAGCCTGGAGGCTGCTTCAGATTCTGTGTCTCTGTCCCTCTCTGCCCCTCCCCTGCTCGCTCCCTGTCTCTCTCTCTCTCAAAAGTAAACAAACATTTAAAAAAAAATTTTTTTTAAGATGATAGTTATTTACACTCAGTGGTTGAGCAATAATTAGAACACTGGATAAACTCAGAGAAAATGTAAACCCTTATTTGCTGGAATGCAGACAGCCATTCTGAACAGAACCCCAAGGGGTCTTCCTCCCAGACCTGTGGGTTTAAGTGTTCACTGTTCTTATATTCTCCAGTAAAGGATTATCTTTCACTGGCTTCTAATCACCTTTGCCCTCCAGAACCTTCTCATAAAAGTAAGCCACCTTAAGAATTCTTTACCTTGCCAGGAAGAGCAGTCATTGAGATCTTCCACGAAGAACACTAACCAAAATATGCTCGTGCTTATCTGCATTCAGTTCACTGTGTACAGAACATCCTGTACATTTTACTCCCGACTAGTCAGGTTCTTAACAGGGCACATCCTCCCCAACATCTCTCACAGTGAAAACAGCAATATGGAGTTTCTGCACATCCCCATTTAGCTGAGGCCTTCTGCTGTTGGTACATCTACATAAAAGGGAAACCACCTATTTCCTTTTTTAATTAAATGGGAAGGAGAAGGTAAGAAGTCATGAAGCAGAGGGGCGCCTGGCTGGTTCAGGTCAGTTGGGAGTCCTACTTCGGCTCAGGTCAGGGTTCCGTGGCTTGTGAGTTCGAGCCCCATGTCGGGCTCTGTGCTGACAGCTCAGAGCCTGGAGTCTGCTTTGGATCCGCTGTCTCCCCCTCTCTCTGCCCCTCCCCTGCTCATGTTCTGTCTGTCTCTCCTTCAAATATAAACATTAAAAAATTGTTTTAAATAGAAAAAAATCAAGAAGCAGACACATTATTCAAAGAACTCTATATAGGCCTCTGTACATCTTATTTGATAGCATCGGTGACAAAACGTTTCTCAGTTACATTTCTACTGGTTTCAACACCCCTACTGGAACCCTAGAGTCAAGAGGCTCACTAGCTCCCCTCTGGTAAATTTCCTTCTGAGACAGGAGTGCAGTATTCGCCCCCTGCCCAAGATGAACACCCTCACTCTGTCACAGGCAGCTGCTGTTCTGTCCTTATGACTGGTTCTCTCCTTGCTACACTGCCTACCTCATTCCTCACATGTTTTCATGGGTAGATTTGACCACAAGTTTTAACCAGGGATGACCTTACAGATCCAGAGCTCATTATAAAGCTGAAATTATTTTCGGTTCTTGAGCTAAACTAGTTTTTTTCCTCAGTGTTACTCTCAGAGACACCAACCTCACCATCAGCTACGATCACTACTTCCCATCACGACCTTTCTACCTGCTCATTTTGCACAGTGATAATCCTGTGTACACTGGAGTTCGCAGAACTACTGCTCTACCCCTGTTGTGGAAAAGAAACGTTCACTGCAGTTTCAAACGGTTCTCTGGGTTTGCTATGTCTCTCAGCTCGTGAACTTCTTTGGATGAGGACAACAGGTGCTCAATAAAGGCGTACTCCGTAAGAACGTTAACTCATGCCAAACTTCCAAAGCCCTGCTGGAACACGTTGCACCAAGCTGCAAAAAGTTTCGTTACTTTGATATTAAGAGCCTGTTTCAGAGACAGGACGCGGGGACCGGGCGGTGCTTCGCGGCTGCTGATGGTCTGGGGAGCGAGGGGTACAGGTGCGGAAGGAACCAAGCAGAACAACGTGGGCCCTCGGGCTGCTCCGCAGGCTCAAAGATGCCGCCCGCCCGCGCGCGCGCGCGCGTCTCCAAATGGGGAGGAGAATCACCCCGGGGATTAGGAGCCCACAGCAGGAGTCAATAAACAACCGAACCGCGGAGACCCGGTGGCAACGTTACCGGAAGGCGTCAGCTCCGGCAGCGCGGGTGACATGCCGCCGAGTCTCCTCCTCCTCAGGCCAGGGGCAAAGCCGGGAAGTCGCGCTCTACACAGGAGACGGCCAAGAGCGACGCCAGCCAGCGCCCGGGAGCCTGCCTCCGAGGCCCAGGTCGCTGGGGACGCCAAGGGCCCCAGAGCCCGCCGCGCCCCAGGCCTTGCGCGCACCCCGCGCGGCGCGGGAGGTGCCCCCACAGGACCTGGGCGCCGCGCGGGAATGACAGACGCACCCTCGGCGGCTACAACGCTCGAGCACGTGCTTTCTTCCCGGTCACCCGGCTTGTCCTCCGCGCGGGGCTGGCGGCCAGAAACGCGCGGCCCAAGGCCGGGTCGCGGGAAAGGAGCGGACCGAAACCAAAAAGGAGGAAAACGTGGCGTCCAGGACGCGGGACCAACGCTCTCAGCCCCCTTAGGCTTTGGGACACCTCACAACGCAATTAGTTTCTGCGCTCAATCTAGCCTCTGCGCGGGAGGTCCCGCCCCTTCCAGCCTATGATTGGTCTGTACGAGCACGTCACGGCTGTATTGGCTGATCTATTTGAACCAATCACCCGAGGGTTCGCCCCAGGGCTCTCTGGGAGTTGTAGTCCAGGATCCCAGGCAGTCAGTGTTAAGAGCCCCAAACGGTAAAGTCGCATGGAGGTTTTGCGCATCTCCGAGCCGAATATCCAGAAGTGCGGCCAGAGTGGCCTCTCCAAGTTTAAATCGTGGTGCGAAGTCGGCGCTGGTTTTCAACGTGTTGTAGTGTCAAGAGCCAGGACTGTGGAGTCAGAAGACCAAGTACCAGTCACAGTTTGCTACTGACTGGCTCTGGGCAACATAATTGATCTCTGAGTCAACACCACTCTACACTCTGTAAGCAAGAAATGATAGGGTGTCAGTAATTGCTATTGTATAAGGTCGTAGTAGGGAGAAAATGAGATCGTTTGAACGCATTGTGGAAACTCGAAGGTACATATAGGCATGTTAACTGTCACTGACAGTAAAATTTTATTGAGCACTTATTATGTATCTTGCATTGGATATGCAAAGAAATGCCTCTATCTTGGAGAAGGAACTCACACCCTACTTAAAACTAATAATTGAGCAGGACAAAAAGAGAATCATGTATAGGTGACACAAGAACTGCAGTACTCTAAAGGTCTTGGGGGGAAGCTTCAAGGAATTAACTGGGTCTTGAAGACTAAAAGTGTGTGCCCAGTGAGGCCATTTCTATTGGGAGAAAGTCCCTGGGTAGAACACAGTACTTGAGAGAATTTGAAAATAAAGGACGGGTTCTGTAAGGATACGCCTGGTAGATGGGAGGAAAGCAAATGAATTTAGAAAAATAAAATTGAGACCAAACTGCAAAGTTTACGAAGCTTTTATTTAAGTACAAATTTGCATGCCTTTCTTAACTTTATTGTATGTAATTATACCTCGATTTTTTACATGTAAAAATTATAATAATAATAATAATGTATATAGCATCTTTACCAAAAATAGTCATACTTGGAGATGGGGAGATCAGAGTGAGTGGGGAGAAAATGGAGCAAAGGAGAGTGTGAGAGGGATAGTATGGCCCTGAAAGGCTGAAGATCTTGTTAAGATTGTAAGGGCTAGTTTTCAATTATCGCCTGTCTCACAGTTTGTTGATGAGTCCCTCGAAAAATTATATTTTAGATACCTAGTACTTAGTATCCTCTATCTTAGTAGAAATTGCAGGAATTGTGTATCAAGTCTCTATTTTTAACAAGTCATCAGATACTTGCTTTATCAGCTAAAACAGACCAGATCTAGTGTTTTCTTAGTCTAAAGGGGCAGTGAATTCCTCGTAAAGAAACTGACACAACCTAAAGAAAAGTTCCAGGAACACTGTTAGGGGTTGAACTGTGTCCCCCAACGCAAATGTTGAAGTCCTCTAAATGCTAGCACTTCAGAATATGAACTTCCTTGGAAATAGGCCTGGTGCACATGTAACAAGTTAAGATGAGGTCCAAGTGGAATGACACTTAGTCCAATGTGACTGATATCAGAGAGAGATGTCTCTCATTAGAAGAGGAGAGAGACACCCAAGAGAAAAAAACAGCCACGTAGCAGCCAAAGCAGAGGTTGGCATGACACCTTGGTTTTAGTTTTCAGGACTGTGACACAATACATTTCTCTTGTTTGTGGCCCATCCCCCTCCCCTTTGTGTGGTACTTCTTTAGAACAGGCCTAGGAAACTGATACAAATACATCTTTAGATGAGGTAGACCACCAAGGCAAAGCTTCAATTTCTCTGTCTTTGTGGAAGAGAACCTATTTTCTTATTTTGATGATAGTCTGAAGCACATCTTCACCCTGACTCTCATTAAGCTCATCCATCAGACCCATTATAAGGCTCCAAATGACCCCTTGGGAGTTTGGGGCGTCTTTCCCAGTGGGTTTGTCTTACAGAGAAAGAAGCGCTGACTGGTCAAGCTATATAACCAAACCTCACTGTATGCCAGCAGTAAACTGTATTCTAGCTTTATACGTTATTCCATGGGCTTGCCTGTGTATGTCAAACCCATTGGGTTGAACTGCTGTCCTGCTAGTCAAGAGTCCTGAGACAGTAAACTGAGAGCCAGTTCTGGAACAAGGTGTTGTTTCCCCTGGGGTGTGTCAAGAAGACCATCGAAGATCCCTGACTCTGTCGTCCCTCCCTCAAATCCTTTCATAATCTCAAGACTTTGAGCCATCCTCAGAGCACATAGGTCAACAAGCACTTTGATTACCAACGTGAATTGCACTAATTGAGCTGAATTTACTGAGCGTATGATATACAGTCTTGTCACCAAGTACAGGGAAGTAATAAAAGAATATAGAGGAAATCTGAAGTTATTTTTTGTTAATTTTTTTTAACGTTTATTCATTAATGAGAGACAGAGCATGAGCATGGGAGGGACACAGAGAGGGGGAGACACAGAACTTGAAGCAGGCTTCAGGCTCTGAGCTGTCAGCACAGAACCCAAGGCAGGGCTCGAACTCACAAACCACGAGATCATGACCTGAGCCGAAGTCAGAAGCTTAACCGACTGAGCCACCCAGGTTCCCCAAGAATTTGTTCTTAATTAACTTTTCAATTTAAGAAGTACTTCTGATTCCCCTGCATGTTTATAATACAGATTTCCAGAATTCAAAGATAAGACTTTACAAAGTGTTTATCAGGTCACTTTCCCTTCTTGTATCTCATTCATAAAAGTAAAAGTTTAGCAGTTAGCTAAAATTTAGCTCTCGGTTCATCATCTTAAGTAGATTAAATGCCACATTACTATTTATTAAACAAAAATATTTGTACTCATAGGCAAAATCAAACCAAATCAAACCAACTGCTCCCCAAAAACCCAAAACCAAAAATCCAAATCAAAGCATATTTAAAAGAACAACCCCCTCCACCCTTTGGGTTTCTGAAAATGTTTTAAAGAACCTTGCAATTAAATTTACACAGGTTCTCCTCTCTGTCTTCTGAATAATGATATTTTCAGTGTTTGGAATTAAGTTTTGTCTAACCCATAACTTAACCATGTTGGACGCTGGCATTGGGCTGCCTGGGACCCCACTCTGCTTCTCTCAAGTTTTATGAGCCCTTGGGTACTTCCTTTTTTCTTCATTTCTGCCTCTCTAAAAGAGGAACAAATATATAATTCCTATTTTATAAGAATGAAGATTAAAATAAGAGACTGCACATAAGAACTAAAGAGTTCAACACACGAGAGCTAGTATTATCATGTAACTGGATCAAGCCCATGTTTTGCCTTCCAGTTGAGTGATGTCTACATATAGGTGCTGGCATAATGAGGCAGGTCAAAGATGAACTGCCTTTTGCTAATTAAGAATGTTTTTGTAGTCAGTGGAGCAGGTGGCTGATTTCCCCAGATGTCAAGTCCTAGAGAGAGATGGTAATTCTCTCAGTGCAGGAAAAAAGCAGATGCAAGGCCTCCCCGGGGCTGTTGGTGACAATAAAACAGCTTCACTTCAGGGGCCCTTGGGTGGCTCAGTTGGTTGGGCATCTGACTTCAGCTCAGGTCATGATCTCACAGTTAGTGAGTTTGAGCCCATGTCAGCTGCGCTGACAGCTCAGAGCCTGGAGCCTGCCTCACATTCTGTGTCTTCCTCTCTCTCTGCCCCTCCCCTGCTCATGTGCTCATGCTCTCTCTCTCTCTCTCTCTCTCTCTCTCTCAAAACAAATAAACATCAAAAAAAATTTCAAGAACAAGTTCTTTTTTTTTAAGTTTATTTTTAAGAGAGACAGAGAGTGGGGGAAGGGCAGAGGGAGAGGGAGACAATTCCAAGCCGGCTCTGAGCCGTCGGCACAGAACCGGACTTGGGGCTCAAACTCACAAACCCTGATATCATGACCTAAGCCAAAACCAAGAGTCAGATGCTTAACTGTCTGAGCCACCCAGGCAACCTAGAACAAGTTCTTTTTTCATAACTACAAAAGGAAACTGGTTAAGGTTCAGTGCTTAAAAATTTCAACAATCTAGGGGCCCCTCGGTGGCTCAGTCAGTTGAGCATCTGACTTCGGCTCAGGTCATGATCTCCCAGTTCATGGATTTGAGCGCCGCATTGGGCACTGTGCTGACAGCTCAGAGCCTGAAGCCTGTTTCAGATTCTGTGTCTCCCTCTCTCTCTCTCTCTGCCCCTCCTCTGCTTGCATTCGGTCTCTCTCTCTTTCTCAAAAATAAACATTAAAAAAATTAAAAATAAACTTTGTTTTCTGGCCCTGCCTAGGTGGCAAGAGGCAAGGTCCAATTAAGATAATCAGGGCGAAATTTAGAATTTCTATGGTATTTGGGATGTAATTCAGAGTTATTAAAAAATAAGAGCTCTTGGTGTCTGACACTTAAAAATCTGTTGCAATCCTATGAATTGTTGGCGTTAGTATTTGTTCCTTTGTTCAGCAAATATTTACTGACACCGGCCCAACACTGGAGCTACAATACTGAGACAGACCCAGGTCCTGCAGCCTAGAACGTAGGAAAAATGATAGATATAACATAATAAATTAGTGCCATGGAGGGTATCTCCATAAGCTCGGTGCTCTTATTATCCTATTTTAGGATGAAAAACACAAGGGAAAGAGAAGTTGGCAGATCTGACTGCAAGCTGTTTACACATAATTGATCACAGCCAGTTACAGATTTTGTTTCTTCTCTACCTACGTTCTTTACTGATTAACCTAAAAGAAAAGGAAAAGAAAGAAGAGAGAAAAGTTAAACCCAAGGTCCCATTTGCAGCTGGTCCTCAAATCTGGAAAAACTGGTTTCAGCACTCATGCACTTACTTTGTCACTAAGCTAAGACTTCCCTTTGAGCAGTTAGGGCGAGAGCCCTCTCCCCCCGAGAAACGGGACCTCCCAAATCGCTGGTAAGGTCCGCGTTACTCAGAATCCCAGGTCCTCATTTATAATATAGCTTGAGTTTACAAAACGTGGCTGCTTTCTTAGTAGTTAAATAAATGCCATCCATATTCCTGAAACCCTGGAATTTTAATATGCTACATTTTCAGTGGGAGATATTTGGGGCGACAAATACTTAATGTTCAAAGGAAGTTCAACAGGGGCGCCTGGGTGGCTTAGTCGGTTAAGCGTCCGACTTTCGCTTAGGTCGTGATCTCCCGGTTCGTGGGTTCGAGCCCCGCGTCGGGCTCTGTGCTGACTGCCGGCTCAGAGCCTGGAGCCTGTTTCAGTCTGTGACTCCCTCTCTCTCTGACCCTCCCCTGCTCACGCTGTCTCTCTCTCTCTCTCCTGGAAATAAATAAAACATTAAAAAAAAAAATTTAAAAAAAAAAAACAAAAAAAAACAAAGGAAGTTCAACAGACAGCCTCCCCAGAGTGTTGGCACAGGACCCTCCTGAGGTCTGGTAGGTCAGGCACCTTGCCTGCTACTGGGTCTGCCCTTTTGTCTTGCATATTTAATTAAGTCTTTTATTCAGTTTAAGAAAGTCTTATTTATGCGCAGACTGTTTCTGCCTTGGTCCCAACTACATTTACAGCAACATCGAATAACTGGTACCCAGTAGCAAGTGAATAAATGTTTGCAAGAATAAATTACTGGGGACTCCCTGGCTGGCTCAGCTGGTAGAGCATGCGACTCTTGATTTGTAGGTTTGAGCCCCATGTTGGGTGTAGAGATTACATAAAAATAAAATCTTAAAGGGCACCTGGGTGGCTCAGTCAGTTAAGTGTCTGACTTTGGCTCGGGTCATGATCTCACAGTTCGTGAGTTCAAGCCCCACGTTGGGCTTGGTGCTGCCAGCTCAGTGCCTGGAGCCTGCTTCCGATTCTGTGTCTCCCTCTCTTTCTCTACCCCTCCACAACTGGGTTTTCTCTCTCTCAGAAATAAATAAACATTAAAAATAATAAAAAAATAAAATCTTTTTTAAAAACAATAGATTACTGGAGAAATATGGAAGTCACCATTTTTCAGACCTTATTGAATAAACACTGCTAGTCAAATTTCACAGCAGACTATAAAGGACACAGAGAGGAGTTTGTTTTATTTTTACCAAGATATACCTGAAGCTGTAATCATTCTCTAAAATCGAAGATACGATTCTTTTAGTTTCCAATGGTAAGATAAATCTCACAAGGTTAACATTAAATAAAGCAAAATAATCTCCAGATCAAACTGAGCATAATTTAATGAAAGGTATTGATGCTGGTAAAGAAACGCCATGTTCCTCAGAAAATGTGAGAACTGGGTGAAGCTGAATATTGCTTAGGATTGGAGGCACAGAGAGTGTCTGCTTTGCTAGTGGGCTCTTTAACTTTCTGGTGTGGTGGGCATATACCATAGAGGAGATCCATACCTCAGGCTGTCAGGGTTTGACAACACTAGCTTTCAGGGTCATCCAGCTGCCGCCTGGGTGACCACTAGTCCTTCTCTGGGGACAGACAACCATCTTGGGACAGCTCTTTCCGCTTAAAGTAGAACAACAGTATACCTGGTATATGAGTGAGAATCCCCATGTATCAGTATCTGGTACTTCTAATAATATCTGACATAGTTTTTGCACTTGGATGGCCAGTTGGTATTAAGGACCTTGATATAAAGTCCTTATTAAATCCATCAATTTGGAGATCTTATGAAAATGAAATATTGCCTGAAAACACTAAAGTTACATAAATGTATGTTTTTCTTCAAGTAAATATTTAATCACCAATTACTTCTTCTATTTGTCAAACGGGATTAATTTACATTGCAGGCTTAATTCTGTAGTGTGTTAAATTGTGGAATTTTTTATTGGGAACTAATTTAATTTCAAATAAATTGAAACCTTTGGCATTATTCAGATTATCAAAATGTATCATTGATAGTGACATCAGAAGGGTGCCCTTGTGCCTCAGTGGTTGAGTGTCTGACTCTTGATTTCATCTCAGATCATGATCCAGGGTCTTGGGCTTGAGTCCCACCTCGGGGTTCAGTATGGATCCTGCTTGAGATTCTACCTCTCTCTCTTTCTCCCTCAAATAAAATTCTTAAAAATATTGACATCGGAGCTTTAGAAAGTCAATAAAACAAGTACTAAATAACTGCCTTAAGTCGATAAGTACTATGTCAGGTGCTTTGGGGGGATACAAAGGTGTTCAAAATAGGATTTCTACCCCCAAAGATCAAAGAGAGAAAATAAATAAGACAAAGCAGAAATTGAAAAGGGGAAATACACCTGAAAAACTACTGACTAGAGAAATGGAAGAAGTTCATTCAAAATATAAAGAACTGAGAAGGATTCAAGGAAGGAGACGGGTTTGGACCACAGTGTAAAAATTTGGTGCTATGGGACGAATGTTTGCTCCATCCCCACACCTCACACCAATTCATATGTTGGAATCCTAATGCCCAATATGATGGTGGTGGGATGTAGGGCCTTTGGAAGGTGCTTAGGTTATGAGAGTAGAGCCTTCATGAATGGGATAGGGCTCTAGACAGCTTGCTTGGAAAAGGGTATTCCTTGGTCACAAGCAATTGTTCGAAGAAGGGCACATAGATGTTCTAAGAAGCTCTGCCACACATGACATGTCTTTCTATTGCTCATGTGCTTGAAGAACTGTCTGACTGCCTACGAAATTCTTGAATCACAGCTTTTCCCCCTCAAAACTGTTTACTGTGTTGTCTTTCTTTTTCTTTTTTTCTTTCTGACAGCTCTACTAAGATATAATTCACATACCATGCAATTCATTTATCTTAGGTGTACAAGTCAACGGTTTTTGGTGTATCACATTATTAATTTTTGTAATGTTTTAATGTTTATTTATTTTTGAGAGAGAGAAACTGAGCACAAGTTGGGGAGGGGCAGAGAGAGAGGGAGACACAGAATGTGAAGCAGGCTCCAGGCTCTGAGCTGTCAGCACAGCTGACATGGGCTGGAACTCACTAACTGTGAGATCATGACCTGAGCTGAAGTTGAACATTTAACTGACTGAGCCACCCAGGTGTCCCACATTATTAATTTTTTAAATCCTTTTATAATATATAAAATAAACTTGCCATGTTGACCTTTTTTAGGTGTACAATTTAGTGGCATTAATTACAATCACAGTATTGTGCAACTATCTCCATTATCCATTCCCAAAACTTTTTCACCACCCCAAATAGCACCTTCATAACAATTAAGCTGTAAACTCCCCAATCCCCCTCATCCCAGTCCCTGGTAACCTAAAATCTACTTTCTGTCTCTATGAATCTGATTATTCTAGGTACCTCATGAAATTGGAATTGTATAACATTTGTCCTTGTACCTGAGTTACTTCACTTAGCATGATGGTTTCATGGTTCACTCATGTGTAGCATATTATCAGAGCTTCAGTCCTTTTTAAGGCTGAATAGTATTCCATTGTATGAATATACCACATATTGTTTACCTTTTCATTCGTTTGTGGACACTTGGATTGTTTCCTCCTTTTAGCCATTGTGAAGAATGTTACAATGAACATTGGTATACAAGGATGTGCTCCAGCCCCTGCTTTCATTCCTTTGTGTATAAATTTAGGACCTGGGATTGCTGGATCATATGGTAATTCTTTGCATAGCTTTGTGAGGAACTGCCCAGCTGTTTTCTGTAGTGACTGTCACATTTTACATTCCGACCAGCAATGTACAAAGGTTCCGATTTCTCTGCATCTTTGCCAAGACTTGTCATTTTTCATTTTATGGATAAAAAGTATCTCAATAGGAATGACATGATATCTCTTTGTAGTTTCGATTTGCATTTCCCTAATGATTAGTGATGTCGAACAATTTCATGTGCTTGTTGTCCATTGTATATTTTCTTTGGAGAAATATCTGCTTAACTCCTTTGTCTATTTTTGAATTGGGTTGTTTATTTTTTGTTATTGTATTATGGAAGTTATTTATATATTCTGGATATCAATCCCTTATCAGATACACAATTTGTGAAAATTTTCTCCCATTCTGTGGGGTGTCTTTTCACTCTCTTCATGGTGTCCCTTGAGGCACAAAAGCTCTGTTTTGTTGAAGTCCAATTTATCTATTTTTTCACATTTTGTGAACTATGCTCTTGGTGTCATACCCATTAAAACATTTTTATTTTATTTTATTTTTTTTTTAATTTTTTAAATGTTTTATTTATTTCTAGGAGAGAGAGAGACAGCGTGAGCAGGGGAGGGTCAGAGAGAGAGGGAGACACAGACTCTGAAACAGGCTCCAGGCTCTGAGCTTGCAGTCAGCACAGAGCCCGACACGGGGCTCGAACCCACGAACTGTGAGATCATGACCTAAGCGAAAGTCGGACGCTTAACCGACTAAGCCACCCAGGCACCCCTCATTAAAACATTTTTAAATCCAATATCATAAACATTTCCCACGATGTTCCTATGTTTTCTTCCAAGATTTTTGTAGCTGTAGTTAAGATTAGGTCTCTCATTCACTTTGAGTTAATGTTTGCATATGGTGTAACATAAGGGTCCAAATTTATTTTTTGCACGTGGAATCCAAATTTTCCCACCACCATTTGTTGAAAAGACTGTTCTTTCCCTGAATGGCCTTTCCCTGAATGGTCTTGGCACCCTTGCCAAAATCAATTGACCATACATGTCAGGGTTTATTCTTGGGTTCTGTAGTTTATTCCATTGGCCTATATGTTTCTCCTTATGCCAGTACCACACTGTTTAGCTTGGTAGTAAGTTTTGAAATCAGGAAGTGTGAATCTTTCAACTTTGTTCTTTTTTTCTCAAGATAGTTTGGCTATTTGAGATTCCTTGAGATCTCATATGAATTTCAGGGTGAGTTTTTCTTTTTCTATAAAAATGCCACTGGGATTTTAATATAGATTGCATTGAATCTGTACATTGCTTTGGGTAGTATTGACATTTAACAATATTCCAGTTCATGGATGTGGGTTATCTTTCCATTTATTTAGGTCTTCTTCAACTCACAGAAATGTCTTGTACTTTTCAGCGTGCAAATCTTTTACCTCCTTGAGTCAATCTATTCCTAAGTATTTTGTTCTGCTTAATGCTACCGTAAATGAAATCATTTCACTAGTTCCTTTTTAGGTTGTTTGCCGCAAATGTATACAAATACAACTGATTTGGGGGTGTTGATTTTATATTTGAATCTTTACTGTGTTCATTTATTGGATCTAACAATTTTTTGTGTGTGAAATCTTTAGAGTTTTCCATATATAAGGTCCTATCATCTATGAATGAAGATCCTCTTTCTTTCCAGCTGAGGTGTCTTTTATTTGTTATTCTTGCCTAATTGTTCTGGCTAGAACTTCCAATACTCTGTTGAACAGAAGTGATGAAAGCAGGCAACTTTGGGGGAAAAGTGTTCAGCCTTTCACTATTGAATATGATGCTAGCTGTGAGGTTTTTGTATTTCATATGATCTTTAACATCTTGAGGGAGTCTCTACTATTTATATTTTGTTGAGCATTTTTATCATGGAAGGGTGTTGAATGTTATATTCTTTTTCTTAAAATTTTTAAAAGTTTATTTAATTTGATAAAGAGAGCATGCAAGCAGGATAGGGACAGAGCCTGATGCAGGGCTCAAACTCAGGAACCACGATATCATGACGTGAGCCAAAATCAGGAGCTGGATGCTGAAGTGAGTGAGCCACCCAGGTGCCCCTATGATATTCTTTTGCTGTATCAATTCAGGTGATCATGGATTTTTTCTTCCCTTCATTGTGCTTCATTATGTCATGTTAGATAAAAAAGTTGAAAGTAGGCAGGGACCCTAAACTGAGTGGTTTCGAATTAGGATTGAAAGACTCAGCTGAGGGGTCTCTGTTCTTCTGCCTCTACCTTAGGCCAGGCCCTTATCTCACACTAGGACTCTTACAACAGCCTTTTCAAAATAGTCCTCATTTTACTGTCAGCGGATCTTGGAATGATTATAATTACCATACACGAAAGAATTTTCTGTCTTAAAACTGCCATAGGGGCTCCTGGGTGGCTCAGTTGGTTAAGCATCTGACTCTTGATTTTGGCGTAGGTCATGACCTCATGGTTCACGAGTAAACCCTGAGTGGGGCTCTGCGCTGACAGCATGGAGCCTGCTTGGGATCTCTATCTCTCTCGCTCTCTCTGCTGCTCCCCTGCTCACTCACTCTCTCTCAAAATAAATAAATAAACATTTTTAAAAATGCCATAGCATGTTATGAGGGTGGAAGGTGGGTGCTATTGGTATTTCTCTAGCTATCTCCCAGTCACTCCATCTGCACACTGCTCACTATGTGACCAGCCCTCCTGACACCTGCTTTCCTCAAGCACCTCCTTCATTCAGCAGTTGTTCCTCCTCATTTCTGGCCACAACCAACCTTAAGGATGTTGGCGGTGAGCAGTGAGTTCTGGAGTATGCCTGTATGTAACAGATGTGTAACATCAATGAGCTGCCCTGACCATAGCCATCAGCCAGGAGCCATGTTCTCTGGGAAATCCCTGGAGGCCCAAGACCTGGCACAGAAGAAAGCAGTCAAGCTTCAGCTAGTGGTGGGCATTGACATAAGCAGGTGTAGGCATCGACCAAGGCCATGTGTCCCTTGCCAAAGAAAACAGAAGCTTAGACATCATTTGTTCAATGAAGATTCACTGAGTGTCTGTTTTATGTAAACATTGCGATAAGCAGTAGGGATTAAGATGAATATGGCATGGTCCTCATTTTTGAAGAACTTGCAGTCTACTAGGAATAAAGAATTTCTTTTTTTTTTTTTAATGTTTATTTTATTTTTGAGAGAGAAAGAGAGAGAGAGCACAAGCAGGAGACGGGCAGAGAAATAAGGGGACAGAGGATCCGAACAGGCTCCGTGCTGACAATAGAGAACCCGACATGGGGTTTAAACCCACACACAAACCTTGAGATCATGACCTGAGCCCAAGTCACGTGCTTAACTAACTGAGCCACCCAGGTGCCCTGGGAATAAAGAATTTCTAATTCTGGACTTTAAACAAAAGATTTTGTTTGTCCCTGATCTCCAGACTATACATAACCTGTTTCATTTTTAACCTCATAATAATATTGAATGAGTACATATGCTAGGACATAAATATAAATCTTAAATGTAAATTCAGTGTTTTACGTTTAAATCCAGAGTCTTAAAGGCTTTCATACATCTGAAGCAAACAAATAGTCTGCTTCTTACCTGTTTATTGCTTAAGTAAATACTCCAGCAGGCTAGGGATTCATTTGATTTTGCAAATTTCATATATATTCCCATTTAATATTTTATTTTCTCCTGAACCATTTGGTATAGACCATCTCATGCATAGAACAGAATTGGGTGATTCAGACACCCAGACCTGAGGGGGAAATGTGTGGATTTTTGGTATATTGAAGAATGGCTCCTCCAGTCTACACCCTGGAAGGAAATGGAATGTGGCCTGCGTGTGGTATTAGATTAAGACTCAGAATTGCCTACCTTCAAAATTCATTTTAGAGTAATGGATAAGAACAGTTCTGGAAGTCCCAACTCTGCTAGCTGGGTGATCACAGTCACTTAGCCATTGTGGTCTCGGTTTTCTGTAGAATGAGGATCATAGTGAATTCAAGGGGACTGCTGTGAGGAACAGCTGTGATCATGGCTGTCACCTTTCTTCTCTGAGCCTCCTTTCTATCAAAGGAGGGAATTTGGATGAGATGATCGCTGGGCCATAATTTCCTGAAATCTTATTTATGTCTTTAAGTCGGTATTTCCCAAAACATGTTTCTCAGGAGGATTTTAGGTATGTGACAGGACATTCCTTATTTTTAATTTTTTAAAATTTTTATTTATTGTTTTGAGAGAGAGAGAGAGAGAGAGAGAGAGAGAGAGAATGAGCAGAGGAGGGCCAAGTGAGAAGCAGAATCTGAAGCAGACTCCAGTCTCTGAGCTGTCAGCACAGAGCCCTACATGAGTGAGCTGCAAGATCATGACCTGAGCTGAAGCCAGACGCTTAACCCACTGAGCCACCCAGGGGCCCCAGGACATTCTATATTTTAATAGTCATGGCAGACGAGGTAGAATTGACCAGAGGACCTGCACTGCTCAGGGGATATGCCTGACACCTGCAGTCAGATTTGCTCAGCCTCACAAACCCCAAGCACCTATCAAGATGCTAACTGAGCCCCGCCCCTCCTCCCCAACAGCTTTCCATGATTATCAAAAGTAAGTGGGGCAATGAATGGTTACTTTTATGATAACCATTTTGGGGCCATCAGACACAGGAAGAAGAGGCAATACAAGTTGAATTCCATAGCAGCTATTTGGTGTCCACAGAGCTCCCCAGTAGGATTCAGACCAGTAGATTCATGCAGCACATGAGCTTCTGGAGGAATGCTAGAACAGACCCCTCAGCTGGAAGGGGGAGAGAGCTGAGTGTGGTACTGCTGTGTGGACCCCAGACCGCAGACGCCCGCTGCAGTTTAAGGAGAGAACAGGCATTAGCCGTAACACCCTGTAGTCCATTCCTTGGGCTCAGAAGCACTGCAGTAGCAGGTTAGGAGTGGCTGGCTGAAGTGTATGTGGTTTCACATCCCAGTATAACCTGCATATCAGACACAGTGGGTGATGAGGGGCCGAAAACATAAAATGGCAAGGAGGGGTTCAAGGCTGGGCAGCAGCCTTTTCCCCACTGATGCCATCTGTAAATCTTCTTGTAAGAAAGTGATGTCATAATGGAAGGTCCAGGTGGAAGATAAGCCGTTGGCATGCTTCTCCTTCAAGAGCCATATCACATAGTCTCTTTTGATCAAACAATGTTCTCAAAAGAGGTCAAAATTATTTTAAAGAGAAGAAATGGATGGGTGGGGACAGGAAAAAGACAAAGAACCCTACCCCCAGAGATAAAATTATTCTGTGTCGCCAAAACTGCTTACATTCACTCTGATGGGAAAGAGTCAGAGGGTGCTGAGTGGTGAACCTGTGTAGAAAAGAGAGGAATGAAGCATGTGAAAACAAAGAATGTCTGAGAATTGTGCTTCAAATTAAACTATGCAGTGGTTGCAAATGAATGAATGAATGGATTGGACGAATGAGTGGATGTGTTGAGTTTGGTACAAAATGTCACTATCTTCCATGATCTCCCGGTTTGTGAGTTCGAGCCCCACATCAGGCTTGCTGTTGTCAGCCTGTCAGCCCAAAGCCCACTTCCCATCCTCTGTCCCCTCCCCCCACCCCTCCCCTGCTTCTGCTCTCCCCAAAATAAATATTTTATTTAAAAGTTCATAATGTTATTATTTGGGGTAAGGCTAAGCTGCTAAAACAGAGACAATAAATAGAATGGCTTAAAGCATACACAGTTGACCCTTGAACTGGTGCCAACCCTCCTCGCAGTTGAGAATCCACATATTAACTTTTGACTCCCCAAAACTTAACTACCAGTAGCTTACTGTTGGCTGGAAGTCCTACTGATAACAGTCTATTAACACATATTTGTATGTTATACACATTATATACTATATTCTTATAATAAAGTAAGTCAGAGAAAATAAGATATTATTAGGAAAACCATAAGGAGAACACATTTATAGTTCTGTTCCACGTTTCTATATATATGTTTAAAAACCCTGCATATAAAAGGATCCATGCAGTTCAAACCCATATGTCCAAGGGTCAACTGTATAAGTGAGTTTCTCTTTCCATGGTAGTCTTGAGGCGAGGAGCCCATGTCACAGGGGTGGATCTGTCAACAAGAAGCCAGAGGTCTTCTAAGCTGTGGCCGTTCCATTACTATTGGTACTATTCGTACCATTACTGTTGGTAATGCCTGCTGTCTCCTTCTCTTCCTTGTTTAGTCCATTACACTCAGGAAGTGTTGGGGGAAATTGTTTATTTTAACACACCTTTGCCAATATCTTTTGTAAAAAAAAAAAAAGCTTTTATATTATTATGTTCTTTAATTATATTTGCATCAAAAACTGGAGCTGCAGGTTTAGATAATTAAAAAAATGGAAAATGTCTCCCATGTAACCTAATTACCAAAATCACGCTAAACGATTAACTGAGTCTTCCTTTCTGTCATTAAAAAAAAAATCTGACTTTATATTTCAATTCAAATAAACTGTTAACATAGTTTGAGGAGTAGAATAAAAACCACTGAGAGATAAATGATGCAACAAATCTTGTAAAAGCAGCTAAGTCAGGATTAAAATGCTGTTGTGGTAGTACAACATTCTCGTTATGTAAATTTTTCTCATTTACTTATGCAACATAATATGCAGCTACAAGCCTAAGTTATTCATGAAGCAGAGGAGATGCTAAAAGGAATGTTACTCTTTTGGCACACATGTGCGCATAGGTATGCTGAACTCTGGTGTTGGGTAATAAATACAAATCATGTATAAAATTAAGTAATTTCATTAATATTGTTAGACACACTGATCAAACTTTTTCAAAGTACTTAATGAAAGAGTAAACATAGACTGGTAAAAATCAATTGGCCTCCTATCTAGTATAAATTGTAATTTTTTTTGCTAACATGAAATAGTACGTATTAAATATTTTATAAGATGAATTAAGTTCAGGACTGTAACTGGAATATTTTATATGCCTGGATAAATACGTCTTAAATAGCTTCTTGTGTAATGCATACCAAATCTATGCCTTAAATAGCTTCCTGTGTAATACATACCAAATCTCAAAAGAAGTCATGTAAAAATTTACCACAGATTTTGTCTGGTGAAACATGAAAAGTCGGAAAGCTCTCCTGTCCTGGCCCGTGCTGCTCTGGTTGTTTGGTGGTGGTTTTCTAACCAGTGAATTCATTCTAAGGATTGTTCTAGAGAGTAGCTGAAAAAAATTGCTTATGTTTTAAATACATGAGCCCAAAAAGCGTCATTTAGATGGTTAATATTTTGGGGCGCCTGGGTGGCTCAGTCTGTGGGGCGTCTGACTTCGGGTCAGGTCATGATCTCTCATGGTTCGTGGGTTCGAGCCCCAAGTCAGACTCTGTACTGACAACTCAGAGCCTGGAGCCTTTTTTGGATTCTATGTCTTCTTCTCTCTCTGCCCCTCCCCTGCTCGCGCTGTCTCTCTCTCTCAAAAATAAATAAAACATTAAAAAAAATTTAGATGGTTAATCTTTCTTACTGAGGCTCTGATTTTCCATCTCCAATCTCCCTCATGAGTAATTCATTCTTTTGGCAATCACTGAAGAGAGGGAAAGGGGAGGGAAGTGAACATCGCCAATAGTTTATGACACATGTATCTGATTTCAGAAGGTCCCCACAAGGACTAGCGTGTTCTACACCTGATGCCACAGTTCACCGTCAGCAGAGCAATGACTAAGACAAGAAAAGCCAGAAAGTTTTAGGGCTGGGAGTATGGTGGCTTGATTAAGCACACCCATTGTTTGGAGTCCTAGAGATTTTTACACCTTAGGTTAGTGCACCTTAGATTTAGAATAGGCGAGGGGTGTGCTTTTCTTTTGAGAAGCAGAAGGAGGGTTCTCCAAGCAAAAGTGACAAAGGAGACCCTGTGATATTAAGAAGGAGAACATCTGGGAAGCTGAAGATTGAGAAATGCATCAAAAGCGCCCATTTCCATGAAGCATTTGGACATCTTCACATGCACAGGTACGTCTGCTGGAAGACCACTACTCTCGAAGTCACTGATGAGTTTGAATTCATTCCTGCCTCTCTGCAGCCAGCCACTGGCCTGATTAGTTCCACCTTTTCTCATTCCTGCGTGTGCTACTAAAGAACACGGAAACTCACAGACATGCGTCTTCACTTGGTGCTTACTACCTGCCCTGTATCAGGTCCTGTACTAAATAAAGGTTGCACAGGGACAGGGAAAGACAGGCCCCTGCCCGTCGGTGATCTCAGCACAGCACTACCCCCGGGCACTGTGTGACATACTCAAAGCAGGAGCCAGAATAAACTCTGAAAGTAGAAGAGATTAAGGCTGTGAAGATGGGGCTAGATTAGGGAAGGCCTCACAGAGGAGGAGAGAGACCCAGAAGGATGATTGGATTTGCCCCACCTGGAGAAAAGCAAAGACCCTCCCCAACATCTGAAGCACTTGACCTAACTGTCAGACTGGATGATGTTTTGGAGATAACACTGCACAGGGATGGGTGGGTATGAGGTGTAGTGGGAATAGTGGCCAGAGGGAAGGCTGGTTCCCTAAGGGTACTCTTTGACATTAAGCATTGATCTCCCTGTATTTGTTTGCATGTCCCATTGGTGACAATCACAGGGCAGAGCACAGAGTCCCGAGGCTCAGAGAAAGCAGTGGTTCTCAGCTTCAAGTGTGTGTACATTAGATAGATGGGGGAGAAAGAGTGGTACAGAAGACTGGCTTCCCCCACTTCCACCGCTGAGTGGCCTAGGGTGGGATCCAGGCAGCCATAACTTTAAAAAGCATCCTTGATGAATCTAACATACATCTGGAGCTGAGACACAAGAGTGGGACATGTTGAGGAAAAAAACAGGGGAAGGAAATGTCCCTGGCAATGTGCACGGACAGGCCCTTGGAACTGTAAGGAAGCAGGAGGGCTCTGAGCACCAGGAAGGGTCCTGGAGCAGACAGTATGCACCAGATCAGGAAGTAGTTTTGATGAGGGCTAGAATTCTTGGTTTGGGCCATTGGTCACCCAGGTAGTTCTGAAATTACACACTTAAATGCTGACCATAATACCATTTCATCATTCATTCTGAGTATTCAAAGTCTCTTTCCCTTTACAGCTATGGTTTCTATAGCGAATCCTTCTCCATCTCTGGTAGCTCATCTTGTAAGGACCCATTGTGACTTTTTATCGGTGTATTTACCACTGTGGTTTCCTGGCCATGCAGAAGGATTTGCACATGTGCCTTGGTGGACACCCAGGCATTTCTTCTCCCCACTTGATTTTATCAGTAGGGATGTCTGCACTGCTGTGGGGATAACTTCAGAAAGACTGTAAGGTCCTGGGGAATCCTTGGCCATTGATTCCAACCGACAAATCACACCCACCTCCGGCTCCCGGTTTGAAATGAATGATGGTCTGTCAGTTTCTTAATATCGAGTTGTTAATAAACACAAAGGGCAAACGAAACCTGTCTCCTTCGATGCTGATTCCATCTGAAACATGAAAGTGCCCCAGACAGGACAGTATCATCACTGCACAGGGCCCTGGGTATTTAAGAAAGCTCAAGAACACAGTTGGGCACCCTCAATGTCTTCCTGTCACTTTTGTTAGCTTGGTAACAAGTGGCAACTTTGCCTTCAACTTCAAGTCTTTAACTTTGTATCATTTAGATTCCTTTTCTTTCACTTAAGGGCTGCAGGGAGGTCATCTGTCATCTTATTTCATGAATGTACATGGGTCAGGTACACAGCAAGAAAGAATCCCAGGCCAGATGTATCCATCTAAACCGAAGTCATTGCCAGTCATGTCTAGGTCACCAACCAGATGGCGCCAGTGTTTGGCCATTTGTAGTTGTCCCACTATTTACCTTCTCAGTAAGAGCTTCTCTTAATTCTTTTAGATTTTTTATTCCGATGATCCCTTCCTTTACCTCTGATCCAGTGGTTTTCAATTGAGCATTATTAGAATCCTCCAAGGGGCTTTTAAAAAAATAAGGATGTTCAGGTCTTAACCCAGAGCTTCTCGAAACTCTGGGGGTGAGAGCTAGATATGCACACATTTAAAAAATACCTATTGGCTTTCTGAAAGTGAGCTCCTAGGTAAAAATTCCTTCCTAATCCATTTAGTTTCCTCATTCATTCATCACATGCCTCTAACTGGCTCACCCCTAATTCCTCATTTCAAATTCACCCTCTACCTAAAAAGCCCATCTCTGACTCTTCAAGGCAGACAAATATGAACTCCAACATGAGTTTTAAAATACAATGGAGACTTCAAGTGATGAAGTTTGTGGTCAAGAAACTGGTTATTGTTTGGAATAATAAAAAACAGGAATTCTTTTCTTTTCCTTTTCCAAATGAAGTTTAATTGATAATTCAGCTTCAGGAATAAAAATAAGTTCTGAAATGAAGAGTATAAATATGTTTATTAAGTGTTTTTCAGAATTTATGTCTTTTCTTTCTTTATTTGCATATAGTGCTGATCCATTCTCTTGCCTGAATGTTGTAAAGAAATTAAAATTTTGGGTAGATGAGCTACCTATTCCCATCCTACAACACCACAAATCCCCTAGTAGCTTCAAAGGCAGAACACCTTCCCAGTTTTTCTGTAATGTTTATGGCTAGAATATAGCACCTGCTTGAAATAAAACAGGGACTTCAGAGTTCACCTAAACACGACCCCAAAGGTGTCTGACATTAAACTCATGGACTCGGATATTTTAGGAATTTGAAAACTACCATCTACCTACAAAAATGAAGCCCATGCAATTAAATTTATAAAGGCTGAAGGTTCTAAATGGGCCAATGTAGAAAAACGTATTAAGTTACCAGACAGTTATGAATGGAAAATATCACATTTCTCTTGATGGAAGTCTATAAAAATCTGAGGAAACAGACTGTAGGTAATGAGCACATTACTGCTTTTCTAGTAACACTTTAACTGCTGTTTGCAACTGTTTTTGCTTGTTTATAACTAATTTCCTGATCATTAAGGACTAAGATATAAAAAGAATTCCTGCTTTATTCTCTATGAACTATCAACAAGATGGAAGAACAGAGGGGGCGTTATGGCATATCGCAGCACAAGCAGAAAAATGAATGAACACTGACAGAATCAAGGCGGTGCTGGGAACACATGGGGTGTCCTCTGTGCGGAGGCTTTGGATGTGGACAGCACCAGACTCCCAACCTGTTAGGATGTAACATCTAATCCCAGCGTGGATGCACACCACAGGCTCACAGAAACACCTAGTCATCCCTGCTGCGCAAAGTGAATTTGGCCAAAGACATGTAAAACTTCTGCAGTGGAAGAACTTACCTCTGCCCCTGCTGAAAGGTAGGCCTTTCCTACTTTTTCCTAAGAACTCCTTCTCCTTACCAGGTCATAAAACCAGAGGCATAAGGCAGTTTAGCCTGGAGAGCTATACATGTCCCAGTCTCTGACCTGCTACCACAGACACTTACTTGAAAACAGAGCACTTATAGATGGAGGACCTGTACTCACAAGCTCTAGAAAAAGCATAGAAATGTGGACTCAATAAATAATCTTTAAAAACTTATTTTATCTAGTGCTTTTTTTCTTCCTCCCTGGCAATTAAACTGACTTTCCTATTTCCTGAGGAGGTCCCTACTTTGGAGGACTGTAAGGCATTGAAATCCACTAACTGGCTACATAGTCCTAAATACTGAAGAACTGACTATAGTCTCTACTTAAAAAGTTTTCAGTACTAATGATCTTTCGGGTAGTTTTTTTTATTCCCTGGACAATATTAAATGCAAATATGCCTGCTCTTTGGATGAGCAGTAAAGTAAAACACTAATTTCCCAAATATATTCCCCTAGGGATAATCATATAAACATATTAAATATGAAAAATATTTTTGAAAATATCAAACACTTGCCTAATTCATGATTCCCCCCCCCCCCCCGCCAATCTTGAATCTTAGGTAGTTTGTAATTTCCTGGTTTTATACTTTTCTTCTGTTCCTAAGGCCTTCTAATTTCATACTACAGGAGTAATTTGCTTTGTTTTATCAAAGAAACCAACAAAAACCTGCTATCTCATTGTATTTACCTAAAAATCCAGAAATAAAGAAACCTACTTACAAAGCACGCTACCTCATACGCCGTAGACCCTTAAATTTCAGCCAAGTTACACTGCTGTCAATCACTGAGCTGCAAAATATTTCTCTTTCTCTCTTAACTTAATAAAGCTTGTCAAAGGTTCCAAGAAACCAACTGCGACTTCAGCTTTTATTGCGTTCTGATGGGGTGAGTGGTTACAGAGCCCCAGCGTCACAGATCGCTCTCCCCATACAGGGCGGAGGAGAACGCGGTGTAATCCAGGGCGCCGGGCACGCTGCCTGGGCCGGAGTAGGCGGGCATCCTCTTGATGCAGTACTGGGCCTGATCTGGTGGCAGCTCCCGACGGAGCTCCTCTGCCAGGATGTACGGCTGGAAGAAAACACGCAAGTGCTGGTGAGATCAGTAGCAGAAAACACAGGATTATAAACGGTGTTAAGACTTACACACGGCCTGCATCTGTTTGATTTAAACAAAGGATAGAAGGCGGGATGGGGTGGGGAGTCTAACGGGGATGGTAGTGGACATGGACAGAAGGCTGCGTTCCACTCCTAAGAGTGTATCTGCAAGGTGATTTGTCTTATGGCCAGCAGGAAATTTAATATGTTTCATAAAGACAGAGGGAGGACACTCCCCGGTATTTCTCAAACTGAGCCATAATGCAAGGGGGAAATGCTACGGCCTAAGATTAGAACTGGAAAGATAGGGATAGTTGGTTTATATCACACACTGATGAGAATACAGGGATGGTTACTTAACGTGATCGTTCTCTTTTTTTAAACGTATGTGATATGTGTTTTTAGGAAATGGAGTCATTTTCCTACTTGGTTTATTAAAAAGCTAACTTTGCCACTGGAGAAAACCTCTTTTTAAAGCAAAATAAAATTGACATTTACAATGGGTTTTTTTCAAATGTAAAATGTCCAACAGGAAACAGGATAATTCTGGTAAACGAGACTGGTTGGGGGCACCTGGGGAGCTCAGTTGTTTAAGTGTCTGACTTCAGCTCAGGTCATGATCTCACGGTTTGTGAATTCAAGCCCCGCGATGGGCTCTGTGCTCACAGCTCGGAGCCTGGAGCCTGCTTTGGATTCTGTGTTTCCCTCTCTCTCTCTGCCCCTCTCCTGCTCTTTCTCTCTCTCTCTCTCTCAAAAATAAATAAAAATAAATAAACATTTTTTTAAAAAAGACTGGTTGGTAAGAGTAAAAAAAAATAAATAGCGAATATACTGTAACTTATAGTAGAGTTTCTTACAGTGCATTAGATGAGCTTTGCTTTATTATCTCCTCTCCCACTATCCTCACTCTCATGAAAACAGGATGAATTTTAAAACAAACATTAATTTTAGGATAGTTTATCTTGCCTGATGTTTTAAGGTAATAAGCATGGCTCTGCTGATGTTTTAACACCCTAAATTTCTCTTCCCTCTCAGCCAGAACACAGAGTAAAAGAATCATGTCCCACATTGAACTCATACATACTGAGATGTTATAGCTCGGGGAATGAGACTCAAGAATCTTGAACTTGCAATTAAATTCCTACTTCATTTCTAGCCCACACGCAATGAAAAGCCTGCCAATATTTTAAATGACCGAATGGTTATATTTAACTTTGCTCCCGTGGCTGGGCACAAAGTCGAGGTCATTGATCCTTAAGAAAAGGTTCCCAGTTCCATGGTAGCTGATTTGTGCTGTGTCTTCTTTCTGAGTCCTGTCTACCAACCCAGAACGTAAACTGGTGTTTAACCAGTGAAACACAAAAAAACCTCTACAAAATATGCACTTAGTTCTTCCTGTCAAATTCTCTGTAAGGCCCACACACAAATGCCAGCAACAGAGTGCCTGTGTTTTCTCTGTTCTGTGTTTGCCATTGTCAGGTTTACTTGCCGCTTTCTGAATTCAATGCTGATGTGGTACAAAATATCAGAGTGGTTTTTACTTGGCAACACTGTTTCTTGTTTTACTAAATAATGCCAGGGATTCCCAGAAAAGCAGAAGGAAATGTGTCACTGCAGACCTTATCAGAAGCCAGGATCCGGAAGGAGGCAATGACCTGCTCGGCCGTGTCCGTGTCTGCGGTCTCTCTAGTCATGAAGTCAATGAAGGACTGGAAGGTGACGGTGCCCTGTCCGTTGGGATCCACCAGGGTCATGATGCGGGCAAATTCAGCTTCACCCTGAGGCAAGGTTGCAAAGAAACATGTAATTCAACAGGACACAACCCTCAATGATGCCACTGTTCTGCTTTTACCTCCTGCAAATTCCATATCGTCTGAAAATTTAAATAGCGACTTAAGCTTATTGTCATGGAATGATGTTACAAGTTGCTTTAGCATCAAGCCATGTAGCTTTCAGGCCTTAACATACTTCCAGAAGAGGAATTCAGAGAGAGAGATGGGTCTTTTCTCGACTCTAACCAACAAGAGTAACATTGCTAAATGGAAGGCAGTTCAGAACATGGCTCTTGTGACTTTTATTTTAAGGGTCTGAGAGGAGTCAAAGCAGCTCATATTCAAAATACACATTAATGGGTAACAGAGAAGCCAGGGTGGACTGGCATTCTCTCAGCCCCTGGGGAAATACAAGAGTTTTCTTAGTTGATTTATTACTAAAAAAGTTTCTACCTTCTAAAATATTAGCAGGAAAAGCACTTGGGAAATCATCAGGCTACTAAAAACCAGTGAGGTGTATGCACTTTATAAATGGATGAACTGGGCAGTATGTGAATTACATCTCAATATGGCTGTTAACAATCATCAGAACGGGTGCCTTGGTGGCTCAGTCAGTTAAGCATTCGACTCTTGATTTCAGCTCAGGTCTCCATCTCACAGTTCATAAGATCCAACGTCGCACTGGGCTCTGCGTTAACAGTGTGGAGCCTGCTTGGGATTCCCAGTCTCCCCCTCTCTCTACCCCTCCCCTGCTCATTCTCTCTCAAACTTTGCCCCTCAAATAAATAAAAATTTTTAAAAACTTTAAAGAATAAACAAAAATCATCAGAAAACTTCACGTTCTCTTCCTTTACTAGAAAAAAAATCTGACCAATTATTAAATAAAGATACATGTTCTGGCTCTGTGAAATTCTTTTTATATAGCAGCAGGCAAGGCTTCAAAAATATCCTATACAATGAAAGTGCACTGATCCCAAACGTGCCATAATTTAAGTGAGTCACCTCCTAGAAGTCCAAAGTCAACAAAATACCGAATCTTAGCAAAATTTTCACTTCTGTCTTACCAAATCATAACCCATGGAAATCAAGCAGGCTCGGAAGTCCTCATGATCCATCAGGCCATTCTTCCTCTGGAGACAAACAAAAAGAAAAAAGAAGCTGAGTGTTGGGGACAAATCGAAGAAATGTATATGACCAAGTGAACAGAATCCAGTAAGAAGAAGGCCATGTTGAGCCCTCCCAAAGAGACTATAAACTTATAAAGGGATGGAGCTAACACAGGAATGTTACAAAATAGTTTCTTAAAAAGGAAAAAGGAGGTTGGTGGGGCGGGGGGGCGCCTGAGTGGCTCATTCAGCTGAGCGTCTGACTTCAGCTCAGGTCATGATCTCACAGTTTGGGAGCTGGAGCCTGTGTCGGGCTCTCTGCGGTCAGCCCACTTCGGATCCTCTGTCCCCTTCTCTCTCTGTCCCTTTCCTACTCGTTCTCTCTGCCTCTCTTGAAATAAACTTAAAAAAGGAAAAGGAAAAAAGAGGAAAGGGGGATAACCACCAGACAAAAATGAAAGGAGACTAGAAAGTAGAAGGAGAAAAAAAAAAACACCCAGTGCCCAAAGCATGGCCCAGTCAGGAACTAACTACTGCCACCTACCGATGACAGATCCTTAACAGTCTGGAAAAATCCTCATGCTCTCCTGGCCCCAGGCGGTCCTCTTTGTGAAGCTTCCCAAAGACACCAGAATTCCTAGAACTCCCACAATGGCAGAGTGACCCCCAAACTACTCTCAGGCTTGTGGGCCAGATGGAGCGGCCCGTCCACGCCTCAGACGGCCACGCTCGGAAATGCAGGGGGCATCTGCACAGATCAGCGTCCAAGAAGGCCCAAGTGGACGACGGCTGTCACAGCCTAGGAAAGGCTGGGTGAGGACAAACAGCGCCCTCAGCTCTACGGACCCCAAGGAGTCCCCACAAAGCCCTGGACGTAATAGGAAGTGTATACTGTGCTGGAGGTTTTCTTGAAAGTATTGAGGGGAGAGCTAAGGTTCAAACATCAATATAAACTTAAAAATAAGAAAACACCTTTAAGGTTATTTTCTGGCGTTTTCGCTTACCCGTGAAATGACCTTTATGTTTTCACGCTGGCACTTGGGCCCAGTCACTGGCCGGCCCTCCCAGGGACATCTGCTAGTGTGATGCTTCCCTACCTCACTGCCACTCTGTTTCATGCTGACTTCCCTTCATTCTCTTCCTCTGGTTCTTCAGCCTCCCTCACATGTAGCTAATTGCCCAGTCTGGGCCCTTCCCTGTTCCTGCTGTCCAGGCTCTCCTGCCACAAACACCATCACGTGAGGACCCCCGCAGGGCTCAGCCCTGAGCCCTAACTGGGTTGCCAGCTGGCCAGGGCACCTCTTCCTGCAATGCTCACTCCACTTGCACGGCACCCATGTTCTCGTGCCTTCGAGGCTTGGAAAGTCCACGTGGTTTGTAATCTCTCTCCTCTGCACCCCAATCCCGTGGTTATGTTCTCCCCGATTTCTGTCTCAGTGAGTCTCAGCTCTGCTCTCTTGTCCTGACTCGTACGTCTGCTATTCCCCCGCCCAGGAGCTCCTGTTCTTCTCCTCTTCCTTCTCCAGGAGCTTCGGTCCACACACCTCTGCTCACTTTCTCTCCCCGCCCCTCCCCTCCCGTCCCGTCCAGTCCATGGTAGCCACAGTGGCCAGGCATGTTTCTCTAGAACACAGCCACGATCAGGTTACATTTGTCCTCTAAAAGCCCAGTAAGAACTCCCTCAGGGCACACCCGCCGTGTCCTCTGCCAGTCCTACCCTTACTATTTAATGAGACGACGCAGCAACGTTCCTGACACCTCTCCCAACTAAGTTCAAGCAAACTCCATTTCCTCCACGACACACACTCCTCAGTATTTACACCAGTTTTACACCTGGGGCGTCTGGGTGGCCCAGTCAGTTAAGTGTCTGACTTTGGCTCATGTCATGATCTCGCTGTTTGTGAGTTCGGCCTCCACGTTGGGCTCTGTGCTGACAGCTCAGAGCCTGGAGCCTCTCTCTCTGGCCCTCCCCATGTTCTGTCTCTCTCTCTTTCTTTCTCAAAAACAAATAAACATTTTTTTAAAAAGGCCTTGGGACATCCTGCATTGCCCTCCTTCGGACTTTAGTTGCAAAAGACAATCTCATTATCTTGGATTCAAATAAATGTGCTTTTTCCTGTGAGGTGGCCCCAGCGAGCGAGAGAGGTCCTCCAAGGAGCGCAGCTGGGTTTGTGAGCGAACAGGGATCCCTGACGTGGACCCGAACACCTGGCTCAGGCCACCCATGGAGCATGTTCCTACACAACAAAGCGGTGCTCACAACGTGCTAACTTCTGTTAGGTTATGCCTCAGGCCTCAGTCAGAGGTGTGCAGTCTGAAATCTTCACCAGGTCTGAATTTGGGGCGCAGCCCAGACGCATTCAAGAACCACTTACTGATCACTGTAAAGCATACGCAGCATCCTGTTCAGGGGATGGGGACATCCTTTTTTAGGGGATCTTTACCAAATGGAACGCAGAAGTCCCTTTTAGCCATTATGATAAGCAAATTGGGAATTTTCTTATAAAGAATTGGTTTTACCATGAAAGACTCTTGAATACTGAGAAATGATGGGTGTGGGGGAGGGAGGGGGAAGATGGGCATGGAGGAGGGCACTTGTGGGGATGAGCACTGGGTGTTATATGGAAACCAAGTTGACAATTAACTATTTGTAAAAAAAAAAAAAAAAAGAATTGGTTTTAGGAACACCTGTGTGGCTTGGTCAGTTAAGCGTCAGACTTTTCACTACAGTTCATGGGTTCCAGCCCAGTGTCAAGTCTCCATGCTGACAGTGTAGAGCCTGCTTGGGATCCTCTCTCTGTCTCTCCTTCTCTCTCTCCCCCTCCCCAATGTTCTCTCTCTCTCTCTCTCTCTCTGTCTCTCTAACCCTCCCTGACTCGCATTTTCTCTCTCTCTCAAAATAAATGGATAAACTTAAAAAAAATCGAAATTGGGGGGCAACTCAGTGGCTCAGTTGGTTAAGCATCCAACTTCAGCTCAGGTCATGATCTCACAGTTTTTGAGTTCAGGCCCCGCATCGGGTTCTGTGCTGACAGCTCAGAGCCTGGAGCCTGTTTCTGATTCTGCATCTCCCTCTCTCTCTGCCCTTCCCCGACTCGTGCTTTCTCAAAAATAAACATTAAAAATCTAATAAATAAATACATAAATAAATTATCATAATTGGTTTTACTCAATATTGTTCAAATAAAAATACCAGGTAATATTTTAGAAGCAGCACTTAACTCTTTATATGCCTTTACCATGAAAACGATCATCATTCTGTTGGTACATCTTCCTTAAAACACGTCAGGAGTCAGTTTTATTAATTAAAAAATTAAAATAAGCAAACAAATTAAATTTTATATGTCAAGATGGTAGGTTAGGTTTTCATTAGGTGCTTTATCTATCTAAGTAGTTACTGAGGAATTGTATCTCAGAATTTTGATTTTGAGTCTTTAGAAAAGAACTAAGTCCAACAACCACACTTCATCAAGGATACACTTTCACTTAGAACAAATCTAGCTTTGCCATCAACTACAAAGGAATCCGTCAGGTGGCCTGCATAAACCACACATGAACCTTGACTTTGAATCATCTTGAGCAACATCAGAGCCTAGCACTTCATCTTTGGTGGCTTCACATTAATCATCCTGTTTCCCTGTAATTTTTACTGGGTGTTAACACTTAAACTACTAGCATGAGTATTACTTCAAATGCATGTTTTAACATCCCCAGTATTGCTTTTCGAGTAACTACAGGAAGATGTAGACATACCCTGTCAAAGTGGTTGAAGGAGGCCCTGAACTCATTCATCTGCTCCTGGGTGATGCCCTTGGCGTCTCTTGTCAGGATCTGGGTCTCCACTTCATTGATGGTTCTGGCGATGGTCGTCAGCAGCACCTCCCACCCAACACGAATGTGCTACCAAAGCAAAAAGGAAATGATCAGCCCTGGATCTTACCAGTGCATCAATCTTGTCTCCTCATTTTCATAGCCAGAGAGCAGACTCAAAGGGAGAAAAGCAGGAATTACTAAACTCTTTCATTATTTATACTTATTTCATTCTATTTTTTACTCTTTCTAAGAGTCTGTAGTGGAAACTGCTCAGAAGTGAGAGTGTGGGTTCTAATAGCACAACTGGCACTTTGTAAACAAAACATACAATACAGAGTCTATCTGTCATTACAAATATCTTTCCATTTACCAAGTAGCAGGACAGGTCCTGGATTGCACTGCTGGCTACAAGGAGAGTAAACTGGGCCAAACTGGTAACAATGTTAATTAACCATTTGTTTTGGCTTTCAAAGCAGTGCAATCAATTCACTGTCATGATGATGATAGTGATGATGGTGGTGGTGGTGGTGGTGGTAGTGGTGGTGGTGATGGTGGTGGTGGTGGTGGTGGTGATGGTGGTGGTGGTGGTGGTAGTGATGGTGGTGGTGGTGGTGGTGGTGGTGATGGTGGAAACTAACAATTTTACAGTGCTTGATATACTTCACAAAGCTTCTACACATATAGTGACAGGGAAGGCTTGAAGATCCCTAACTTCCACAGTACAGAACTTCACAGGAACAGACACAGACAACTGTGTGTGGAGGGGAACACCCCAAGAGAAGGTGAAATGGTCACAACTAGAAGCAACAACAGCAACCCAGGCCGGTGTGGCAGCCGTACCTCCATGGTGTAATTGGTGTGCTTGTTGTCAAAGACCAGGGCCTCCTGGATGAGCTGATGGTCTCCCTCCAACTTGTCGATGTTGTTCTTGTAGTTGATGATGTTGTGCTCATACTGCTTCAGCTGGTTCATCTGGTCTTCCAGCGCTCCTGTGATCTGGATGGAGCTCCGGGCAATCTCCTGACGGAAGAAAGAGGAGGGAAGAAACGGGTGAGTGTAGAGGCCACTACAGATGTCACGCCAGTGTTCAGCAGCAGCAAAGTCAATGGATTATCTCAGGTGGGGTAGGAAATGGGGCGGACCATGGTGTGAAAGCAGCTCTGGTTATAATTCATCTAGAGGGTGGGGAAAGTCAACTGAGATCCAGAAAAGCAAAGCAAGAAGAGGGGTGAGTGTTATCTCACCCTCCTTCCCCTAAACATCTAAGTCTCCCCGGGTCAGCACCACCCTGTTCTTCAGGAGTGGGGGGTGATGTATGTGTGAAACGAGCTGCCAGACAGATGTAAGACCAGCCAAATGTCTTATAATTTTATATGTTCTCCCTTTAAGAAAGGTTACATTTTATCCTCAAAAGGGAGGTTGGGAGAAACACAAGAAGGGCAATATATGTATGTCTCTTGGCTGCTCTTAGTGATAAGATGAACCCAGAAATCAGTGTCATCCAAAGATCACTTTCCCTTAAGTGTTCTGAAAGTGCACAGTATTTGTTTTATTTTTTAAAAAAAATTTAAAGTTTATTTTGAGACAGAGATAGCACGTGTGAGGACGGGGCAGATAGAGAAGAAGAGACAGAAGAGAACCCCAAGAGGCTCCCAACACAGGGCTCAAATCTGTCCAAACCAAGAGTTGGACACTTAACCAACTGAGCCACCCAGGAGCCCTTGAAAATACAAAGTCTTTGTGACTCTTCACATGTCCTCCTTAGGGACAGAGGGTTTAAAATCTACATCCCACAGAAGCTAAACACTGAGAAAGAGCCCCATCATCTTTAATGACAAAATGGCGGATGGCAATAAGAACAGCCTGGTCCCCCATTACTGTGCCCCCCATGCACTGCACCAATGGCCACAGGCTACAAAAGCTCAGGGACCCCAAAGAGTAAAGCCTAGCATGACATGAAGGGCCCTCATGGCCATGAATGGGGCAACCAGGGGCAGGAGAGAAGTCATTGTTGGGTCAACTCAGGGACTAATTCTGAGGCTGGGGAAAAGCTCTCTGTGAAGGGCACCACCCTACCTCCATCTTGTTCTGGATCCACGGCCCGATGGCATTGGCCTGTGCAGCAAACTGGCGCCGCAGGCGCTCATTGGCATGTTGGCGGGCCAGCTCCTCCTGCAGGGACTGATCCCGGATGGGCACGAGCTGCTTCACCTGTCAGGGACCAAGGGCAACAGCAATCAGAGGCTAGCTTTCAACAGGAGTGACCGAGATATGTGCTAATAGTCCAGAGTGGAGGGGTGGAAACAGACGGAAGGGGAGGGGTAAGGGTGGGGAGGAGGGTGAAGAGGGGGATGGGGAAGGTAAAGGGGAGGGGAGGGGGTGTCCCCACTACAAGAACTAAAGGGAGAGCTTGGTCTAGTCCTAACAGCCACCCAGTGCCTGCCGAAAACCTGGGTGCATCTGCCTCAGGGACACGGATATTCTCCCAGCCAGGGGTTCCCGCCTATAGCACTAACCCCACCCAGGTCCAGAGTGCAGAGGATTTGTGCACTTGACTGAGGGAAAGCAGACATCTTTATTTGCAATAACTCTAACTGAAAGTTAGTGTTTCCTTCGATTATGAATGTGGGCAGCAAATCCACAGTAGTATTTAGCAGTACTATGACTTGATCACAGTAGAAATCACAGACGTTCTCATATAACGTTAGTTATTGCCTGCTTCTCAAAATAGCGGGTACATGCATCCCTGCTTCAAAATGATCAGGTTTGCTGTTAGACCTTGGTTTTAAATGTGTTAGTACAGGGGCACCTGGTTGGATCAGTCAGTTAAGAATCTGACTTCAGCTCAGGTCATGATCTCATGGTCTGTGGGTGGTCTGTGGGTTAAAGCCCTGTGTTGGACTCTGTCCTGACAGCTCAGAGCCTAGAGCCTGGAGCCTGCTTCAGATTCTGTGTCTCCCTCTCTCTCTTCTCCTCCCCATCTGTGTTCTATTAAAAATAAAAAAAATTAAAAAAAATTTTTTTAATAAGAAAATGTGTCGGAACAAAAGCACATACATTACTATATTGCAGCCTTTTAGGGTTTTTTTTATTTTTTTAATTTTTTTTAATGTTTATTTATTTCTGAGAGAGAGAGAGGCGCAGCGTGAGCAGGGGAGGGTCAGACAGAGAGGGAGGTACAGAAGCCGTAGAAGGCTCCAGGCTCTAAGCTGTCAGCACAGAGCCCGATGCAGGGCTCAAACCCACGAACTCTAAGATCATGACCTGAGCTGAAGTCGGACACTTAACCAACTGAGCCACCCAGGTGCCCCTTATTTTTTTAATTTTTTAAAAAATGTTCATTTATTTTGAGAGAGGCCTCAATCCAGTGAGCACAAGCTGCGGGGGGGTCAGAGGGAAAAGGAGAGACAGAATCCCAAGCAGGCTCCACACAGCACTGAGCCCAACATGGGGCTGAGTCCCATGACTGTGAGATAATGATCTGGGCTGAAATCAAGAGCTGGATGCTTAAGTGGACTGAGCCATGCAGGTGCTCCTATTGCAACTTATAAAAACCATTTTAATGCCTATATTTTAACATAATTTGTTTCTGTTGCAACCTTAAGTGTTTTTATGAATTTACAAACATGATTATCAGAAGGGATCCACAGGCTTCCGCAGGCTGCCGAAGGGACTGAAGACACACAAAATAAGTTAAGGCCTTCTGCTGGGCTTGTGAGGTTTTCTTTATTTTTGTTTTTTAACATTTATTGATTTTTGAGAGAGAGAGTACGAGGGGGGAGGGCAGAGAGACAGAGGGAGACAAAGAATCCAAAGCTGGCTCCAGGTTCTGAGCTGTAAGCACAGAAGCCTGATGTGGGGCTTGAACCCATAAACTGTGAGATCAGGACACGAGCCAACGTCAGACACTTAGCTGACTGAGCCACCCAGGTGCCCCTCATGAGTTTAACTCCTATCTAATGTTGACTGCAGGAAAGTAATCTACCGGCCATCTCTTTTGTTCCATTTGTACACTGTAATCTGCACTTTCCTGCCGCACCTGAGTTCTCTGTGAACCCAGAGGCCCCACCTCAGAAGTCTTTTTTGGGTCTTCTGCAAAACTGTTTCCAAAGATATTACCATTCATAATGTCCCTTTCACAAAACTCCATGTCTCCAATTTGCTTTTTAACTTTGTGCTGGGAGAAATGTTTGTCCCACTAGAAGACATGACAGATTTCCCTTTTCTTCAGAGGAACTACTTAGCCTAACATCTTTCCCTTTCCATGTCGGCTGTCAGAGGCTGGAGCTAAATTTGAAGCTCAAATGCAGTAAGACGGTCCCTGACTCAGATAAACACTCTCCTTCCCATACCTGTTCTTCTCCTCATTTGCATTATTGATACCTATACACTTATTGCACGCATGTTTTTATATGAAGCCACCTCAAATCCACTTGGATTTATTCCTTAGAAGCCATGTAATAGCATACACACATAGGTAGGCTACAACTTAAGCTGTGAAAATATATTTTTCTTAAGCACAAGACAAAAAGGCTCAAATGATCCCATGTGGACTATAATTAAATCAGTGGACAGTTTCCCAAAATCTAAAAGGCTCTAAGTTAGCAGGAATACTTTCCCTCCCTAGTTTTCTGAGCGATTTTTCTGTATTTAAAATTCACACACATTTGGGATATGTCTATCCCATATTCTAAAAATTCTTTAATGAAGTTCTTACCGTAGGCAAGCTTGAGTGCACCAAATTTCCAGTGGGGGGTTTAAAAATAGTTTCCCTTATGGTATTAGCATCCTGGCCTACACTGATTTTGCCAACATTCTGTAAGATTTTCCTTAAGGAAAAACATTTCTCCTTTCCTTCCTTATAAACCAAGGCTGCCGAGTGGCATTTAAGAGTTTAACTCATTTCATCTGTTAGAAACAAGACAACTGACTCAAAATGGAGTCACTTAGGCTATGCCCCATGTCACCAGAGACTCGATTACAGTTTTAGGTCGCTCAGGAATGGAATATTAAACTGGTCAATCACCTGATCAGCACTAGTTAGGTCATCTGCCTGACAGACAGATCCCCACCAGCCCCTGAAGGAAAGTAATCTCACAATAACCAACTGGCTTTTTTTTTTTTTTTTTTTTGCCTACTATAATCTCCTTGTTCCTGCTCCCCTCTGCCCAAAAAAGTCCTTCACTTTGTACAGCTCGCCAGAGCTCCTTCATAACTGCTAGATGGGATGTTTCCAGGATTCAAATCGATTTTGGCTCAAATAAACTCTTAAAGTTTTACTGTGCCTCAGTTTATCTTCAAACATATCTGTGACGTTCGGGGCGAGGCAAAACCCTAATCATGATGCAAATCAGTCACTCTGGTTCTCCCAAGTGTTCACCTCTTCCCTCAGCCTCGGCTTCAGGAGTGTCAGCCTGTCCCACAGCCGGTTCTCAGTCACCTACCTTGTCCCACCTGGCCCGGAGCTCGTCCATGGTCACAGTGCTGTAGGGATTGCTGGAGCTGATTCTGATGTTGTAGCTCTGGATCACCTTCTCCACCTCGTTCTGGATGGCCATGATGGACTGCCGCTCACTGTCCGCCTCGGGCAGCGTGGCCTTGAACTGCTCGTGGGCAGTGATCAGACTCTAACCCAGAGACGGAAGTGGGGAAAACGTTATTACAGCGTGAATTTTACAGGCTTCAACGTTACCTTCGGCACACATGCAAATGCTTTTTATAAATGCAGGAATCTGTGCGGGAAAACAAATTCTGGATGTTTTAGAAAAGCTATTTTATGCAGAGAAGTTCATCAGTAATGGAAAAAAAGACACCAGGATGACTAAGTTATGGATAGTAATCCAAAGTCTTCAAAAACATTTTCTTTTTTTTAAAAAAATCATGTTTGATTTCACTATTTTTTATTTTATTTAGTGTCTATTTATTTTTGAGAGACAGACAGCATATGAATAGGAGAGGGGCAGAGAGAGAAGGAGACACAGAATCCAGAGCAGGCTCCCAGCTCTGAGCGGTCAGCACAGAGCCCAACACAGGGCTCAAACCCACAAACTGTGAGATCATGGCCTGAGCTACAGTCAGACGCTTAACCGACTGAGCCACCCAGGCACCTCTGTTTCCACAGCTACTGTTTAGGTCTTACCCTCCACTGACACCCAGAACTTAGCTGCCCTTCCTAACCTTTGCAGTCCAACACGAGAACGTAATGTTTGCGGTCTTTATATTTAAAGACCACCAGGAAATACATCTCTACTTCTTAAAAAGAAAAGGCCACAAAAACCAATTCTTTCCTCTACGTCTTTTCAAACCTCCATGGGGGCATCTGGGGGGCTTAATCAGTTGAGCATCCGGCTCTTGGTTTCATCTCAGGTCATGATCTCTCAGTTTTGTAGGTTCAAGCCCCGTGACAGGCTCTGTGCTGACAGTGTGGAGCCTGCTTGGGATTCTCTCTCTCCCTCTCTGTACCTGCCTCCCCCCCCCCCCCCAACACACACACACTCTCTTTCAAATTAAGGAAATAAATTTTTTTAAAAAGCCTCTCCTCTGGCCCTAACATATAAGACCTCGGCCCCTTGGTTCTGGTGTCTGAAGCTGCCACAGAGCCACCGTGTGCCACACTAACAGTTACTTTAAGTGCTGCAATAGGTAGATTGACCTTTCCCCAAACAAAGAAACTACTTCATGCACCAGGTATGGCTTCCACAACAAACAAGAGGTCTCGCTTATTCCAGAAATAAAGGATTTTAGATTGCTAACCTCTGCTTAAAGGGCACAGGCAAAAAACCCAGCATTCAACAAAGTAATTTCTTTCTCCCTCCCACCAGGTGCCAATCCTTCTAGAACCCTTCTGGGCAGGGAGAGGTGGGTCCAAATCCCAACCTTCAGCATTCCTTTACATTTGGATTCTTTCTGATGACTATCTATTTTATAGAAAGAAGAATTTGAAATTTTTTTCCTTTCTATTCCATTGTATGTCAAGTTCATTGTACACTGGTCTCTTAATAAACTGGGTCCTGGGTATTTGAGAGTAATTCTCCTCCCTACTGTGACTAGTGAAAAGCCTTATTTACAAACTTTGAAGTTCTAGAAATCAGAAGCAGAGCTTTTTGGTTTGTGGGAGACATGGGGTGCTGCTTTGTGGTTTCTTATGCTTTATGATCAGCAAAAGTATATAGAGCTTAGTAAACAGTCATATGGATATATTTGCAAAGCACCTGGGGCACCTGGGTGGCTCAGTCAGCTGAGCACCCAACTTCAGCTCAGGTCATGATCTCAAAGTTTGTGAGTTTGAGCCCCACATTGGCTCTGTGCTGACAGCTCAGAGCCTGGAGCCTGCTTCGGATTCTGTGTCTCCCTCTCTCTCTGTCCATCCCCTGCTCATTCTCTCTCTCTCTCTCTCTCTCTCAAAAATAAATAAACGCTAAAAAAAAATTTTTTTTTAATTTGCAAAGTACTTAACTCAGCAGCCAATAAGCTCACAACTTTCCGTGGATACCTCCCAAGAGCATATAAATTTTGTTTTACTCAATGATTCCACAGTATATTTTAAAAACAGGCCTTTTAGATGTATTCGCCATTGTGTGATTGATATTAACTTAGCTGCAGCCAAGAGCAGTATACCCCTTTTTAAGCTAAAGGTCAAGGGGTAATTTGGGCTTCCTAGCTATGCTTTTTTTGGGGAAAAACAAAAACAACAACAAACAAAATCAAAATCAAAAAAAGAAAGAAGAAACAAAACAGAACAAAAAAAGAATTCTAAGTTTTAAAAACTTCAGTTCGTTTCTAGCACAGGGAGAGTCCAGGGGTCCCGCTGGGGGCGGGGGTACCTGGATCTCCTCAATGCTGTGCACGATGAACATGTCCTGTAGGTCCTCCATCGCGCCTTCCATCCAGTTGTTGAACGGGGCGGCTCTCTTAGCAAACTCCAGGTGAAGCTGATCGATGGTTTCGAGCAATTTCTCAGTTCTCTGGAGATCAGTTAAACAGGAGTGTTACCGTAGATGGATAACAACTTTTCTCCAAAGACAGAAACATGAATTCCAGGACAGTGACCTCGCATCTGACACTGTGTTCATCACAACGCTCTCACCACCAGCACGTGTAACAAAGATTAGCCAACGTGCAACGATGAAACTGAGCCCTGCGGTCCCTGGAGCGCCTTCTGAATCAGAACGGGATTTAATAACATCCAGAGCAGCCTTGTTGCGAAAGAATGCTCTGCTACACACTGAAGCAGTACCTTTAAGGTCAGATCTGATTCCCTAATGAAGCCAGCCAGAACATTCAGGGCATCTTCCTCATTTTACAGACAACGGTGTGCAGAGAAGACACACGCCATTCCCAGAGGTCACCTGCCCAGGTGAAGACAGAGGAACTACAGTTTAATGTTCCTGAATCTTCATTCAGGATTTGATACAGAGATCTTTGCCTTTCTGGGCATGTGGAAGGACATGGCTTCCAACCACAGAGAACACTGTAACTGTTTCATGTGGCAGAGATGACATGGGTAGACAGGGAAAATGCCAAGCATCCCCTATCTAGAAGTCTCCCATAGTTATCCATTTTTTCCTTCTGTTCTAAAATCTTTGAGGGGGTCTCTGTTTTTCTCTCAACCTTCCTTTCTTTGGGTAGATAGGTTAACAGTCATTTGGGATCTAGGAAGCTCAATATCACGTATTACAAAAGTGTCATCAGATTCAGAAAAGTTCCTTCTCAGTATGTGTATGCATCTTCCATAGGGATAGACAATGAGGTACAGCTAACTACAGCCTCTTCCTGCTGCTTATCCAAGTCTTCTACTTGAATAAGGCCAAGTTCATCCTAGATCTGTTTCATATCCCTTTTTCCTCCAACATTTGTTGCCTTTTCCCTTTCCCCACCCACAAGTGAAGTTCTTCCTGATTCCCTGACTCAGCCACAGCTCAATTTATTCTTTAGAGAAGGCCCTTTGGAAATTTATTATAATCACTACCTGACACAAAATGGATTTATACCATAATCTTATTACCCCTGGATTTCTTTTTTTAATTCAAAAGTATGCTTCGCTGAAAAAAAATGCTACACTGAAAACAAAAACTATGCTTTTCTGGGGGGAAATAAAGCATTCTTCACTGCTCTATGGATAAATACGGTAGAAAGCCACCAACTATGCATCTCCCACTCTCTCCTGTTTTTCCTGTTCATGAGTGGCTCCTTTCATGGCTTCTTTCATGTTCTGCACACATCATGCCTAGGAAAAAACAAAATCAATAACGGGAACTTAAGAGCTTCTATGAGAAGATTTCATGTCAACAGGTGGCTGGCATGATTTCGTGTCAACAAGCTTCACCTCCAAGGCTTCTCTCCTCTTCTGAGTAAGCGTCCCCAATCTGTCCCACTGGTCACAGATTTTCTGGCACCGGTCGTTGACATTCACAGCATCATGATAGTCCAGTTCACTATGAGAAGTGAAAACAGAGATTAACTTTCCCTGATGCTGTGAGGAAAATGGACACAGGGTCAAAATAAACAAATTTTTTTTTTTTTTTTTTTTTTTTAGTATTAGAGATCTGAGAGAAAACTGGCAAGGTGTTTTGGGGGTTTTGTTCATCACCACCACTGCAAACAGGATCATTACTCTTTGAGAAATTACAAGAAAAAATAGTCAAACTCTTGCTGGTCAAACAGTTTTCCCGAATAGACAGAAATGCTGTCTTCCCAGTGCCCCAAGCTAACTCCATTCTCCCTTGGTTTTCTTGGCCAGGACCTCAGAGTATTATTTTTAAGTAATAAATGGACCTGTAAATGAAGCCAACCATCTGACCTGGAGGACAGTCCTGTGGGCCGCCTGAAGCCACAGTGACTGGAACATCAAAGTGAGTCAAGGGGGTGGGAGCTATCAGCTTGCACCTCATTGTGTCCTTGGCTCCCCTCAAAGGGCACCGGCCTCACAGCTGGGATGGAGCACCATGTCCAGAAGGGGCGCTGTGGCCTTATCTAGCATTGCAAGGACTTTGAAAAACTAGCAGAACAGAGCCCTTCCTCTTCCTGACAGAAGTTCTGACTTGTCTAATGCCACTGGTGTGACAGTTAAGAACAAAATGACTTCTTGCTAAATAACTACTCTTCCTCACCATGCATCCTAACAGGACCTTTGTAAGGTGAAGTAATCTGAACTTAGCATTAATGTTTTTTTGTTTTTCTGAGAGAGAGAGAGAGAGAGAACAAGCAGAGGAGGGGCAGAGAGAGAGGGAGACACAGAATCCAAAGCAGGCTCCAGGCTCTGAGCTGTCAGCACAGAGCCCGACGTGGGACTCGAACTCACAAACCGCAAGATCATTACCTGAGCCAAAGCTGGACACTTAAGCAACTGAGCCACCCAGGCACCCCTGAACTTAGCATTAAAACAGATTCCAAATTAGAAGGTTAACCTCGTATCTCAGGGGGAAAATAGCTGGAATGATGTATAAAATGTGATCGCCCTTTCAGTTAAGATAGAAGTTGGATTCACGGAGGTTCAAAGACACCTTTAGCAGAGACTGTCATGAACAGTCCAAGATAAGACAGCTTTATAGAAACTCCCTCCCCTCCTACCAATTCATTTCCCTGAGACGTAAGCTTGTTTTTTTCTTCTTTTGACCCTAACTTAAGGCAGTGGTTGTTCACCATGTGCTTTTCTTTTCCTCTTAAATAGTATTAACTTATTCTTATTGAATGTTATTGCCTCTGCTACTGAATGCATGAGGTTGTGATCTGAGTGTTCTTTTCAGTGGGCAAAGCTTGTCCAGCTCTTACGAGCAACTTTCTACATATACGTACACTTCACTAGTCTGAGACAGACTTAGCTTCTTGTGTTCCTTGCTATAACCCAAAAAGAAACCCAAAAGACACCAGCAGTTTGCACAGCCTTGAATACAAAATGGAAAGGCTACGGCTTTCCAAAGTGCAAATATTAACAAAAATAAAGACTTCAAGATCAAAACCAAAACCCAAATCCTACAGACCCATAATGGAGACACCAATGCTCACTTCCTCATAATTACCTTTAGGGGTGTACACATTTCTCCTTTTTCTAATTCATCTGTAAGAGTGCCATACATACCTGCTCTCAAGGAGTGAGGGGTCTGCATAGCTGTGCAAACTGGTTTTTACACACTTTGAGAGCCACATAATCACTTTGCTATTTTAGGAAAAGTAAAAATGACAAAGAAGTAATACATTAAGATGAACACAGGGGCACCTGGGTGCCTCAGTCAGTTAAGTGTCTTGGGTTATGATCTCATGGTTCATGAGTTCAAGCCCCACATCAGGTTCTCCAATGTCAATGCAGAGCCCGCTTTGGATCCTCTGTCTCCCTCTCTCTCTGCCCCTCCCTACTTGTACTCTCTCTCTCAAAAATAAACTTTTAAAATTTTTTCAAAAAAGATAAATGCAGATTTAAGTTTTATACGTGCTGCCTCTTTTGACCGTGTGAAGAAACTGGCACTGGGGATACCAGGAATAATAATACAAAATTACTACTTAAATTTTATGGGCAACACTTAAAAGCATTCCAAAGTACTCACAGGAACTGTTAAAGAACATTAAATAGCTTGAGTTTCTTTCATCCCTTATTTTAATTGTAATCGTTAACAAGCAGCCAAACACCCAACCTTCAAGAACCATGAGAGGCAAGATAATGTCAAGACCACAAATAAAGTGTACAAATCGGATTATGAAGATCACAAACAATTAAGAGCTTATTTATGAAGGCTAAAAAAATAGTAGGATACTCTTAAACGAGGCTGTAGCTGGTAATTAATGAGTTGCGAGAACACGGAAGTTATAAAAATGTAACACAATAAATGTTTATTGTATGTTTTTAAAAATTGTTTTGTGACAGTTATCATTATGCAATTTTGGGCGCTCAAACTTCTGAAGCTATATCAGTGGGAAGCAAGGGAGTAGGGAATGAAAATGTTATACTAATCAAAAGAATTTGTATATTTACCTTTTTTGGGTTTTTATTTATTCTTGAGAGAGAGAGAGAAAACATGAGTGGGGGAGGGGCGGAGAGAGAACAGGGCAAGAATCCCAAGCAGGCTCTGTACCAGCAGTATAGGGGCCGACTCAGGGCTGGAACTCACTAACCATGAGATCATGACCTGAGCTGAAATCAAGAGTCAGACACTTAACCCATGGAGCCACCCAGGCGTCCCTTTCTAAGCCTTTTTTAAAGACCCTCACCATTGGGGCACCTGGGTGGCTCTGTCAGTTAAGTGACTGACTCTTTATCGCAGTTCAAGTCAGGATATCACCATTAGTGAGTTCGAGCTCCACATCAGGCTCTCTGCTGGCTGCGTGGAGCCTGCGTGGGATTCTCCCTTTCTCTCTCTCTGCCCTTCCCCTGCTCAAACTGTCTCTGTCTCTCTGAAAATAAATAAATAAAATTAAAAAAAAAAAAGGCTTAGAAAAACTGCAGGGAGGTGTCTCCCCAGAGGGCAGCCACGGCCAGATGCTACATCAGGGAACAAGTGGACCTGGAGACTTCAACCAGCCAGGACTCCATCTGTGCAGGGTCCCTCCCATAAATAGAAAGCATGGAAATGAGAAAGCACTTATTTGATGACAAAGAAAAATCGGGGCCATCACGTCTCCTCCTCAGAGGTAAGGCAGGCATTTCAGTTTTGTCTTGGGGGTCTGAATGTGCTGCGCCCTGGCCTGGCCGGGGTGAGGCGGCCCCACCTGGCTGTGGCCCCCCCTTCCCCCCTCCCCCGGCCTCCACCTGTGGAAGGAGTGGGGGTGCTGCGACTGGGAGAGCGTGGGGATTCTGGCACATCCAGAGAACCCCAGCTGAAGTCTCCAGGTGGGATCCCCCTAAACTGCGCACAGGGAAGGAAGGGCAGGCCAGCCGCACCCCGCCCAGGAAATGCCCTGGAGAAGCTGTCCGAGGAATCCTCCCATGGCACCCCTGGCCTGTGGGGGGCAGAGCAGCCCCGCTGCACGCGCCTGCCCGCTGCACGTACTTAAGCTCCTGCGCGATGGCCGCTATCTGCTCCACCCGGTCCTGGTGTGCGGCCAGGTCGCTCTCAAATGCCTCGTGTTTTCTCAGCAGGGCCCGGACCTCGGTCAGGGAGGCCGACTCGTAGTCCTTCTGCAGCAAGATCTGCTCTTTGCCTGCAAAGGGTGCATAAGGGAATATGACTACTCTGATGTCACACATCGGCTTCCTTGCACCTGCAAAATTCTCGGTGATCCTTAGGATTCCAAAGAATCAAGAGAAGGACAAAGAATGATAGGTTTCAATCGGTTTCCAGGCTATAGCTGTGCTAACGCTGCCTGCGCCCCTCTGTGTTCCAAAAAAGCTCATGTCTACACATAAAGAGGGGAAGCATGCTGAGTCCACACTAAATAACAGGTCTGCATTCTTCATAATTGAGTAAGAAGTATCTGTGCGGTGTGATGCTCCATTAAGTCAGCAAATTAGTGCACATGAGTTAGCTGGGAAAGTTGAACACACGTTTGTACTCTACTGGCCTGCCCTCGGGTTCAGCCTTGACCCCACTTCTTTATGGTTGAGAGCTTTCTCTTCTCTCCTTAAATGCAACCTGTAGTTTCCTTCCTGATAGTATTAGAAGCTTTTCTCTTTGAAGCTCCACCTATTTCCCCACAAATATTTCTTAAGTTGAGCAACTACTGCGGTTATAACTGAACCCACATTTACTCCCTGGTTGATGGCCTTTAAGAATTTAATTCTAGGGGAGCCTGGGTGCCTCGGTTGGTTAAACGTCCAACTCTTGGTTTCAGATCAGGTCATGATTTTGCGGTTTTATGATTTCGAGCCCCGCATCAGGCTCTGCGCTGAGCACAGAACCTGCTTGGGATTCTCTCTCTCCCGATCTCTCTGCCCCTTGCCCACTCGTGCTGTCTCTGTCTCTCTCAAAAATAAATAAATAAAACAAAAAAAATTAAAAAAGAAAAAGTTTAATCCTATACAGCTACAAGTGGAAAGCAAATGTTCATATATTTAATAATGACAACATAGCACTTACTATGCGCCAGATACCAATTTAAATGCTTTATAATGTGGACTCATTAAATCTTCATTAAATCAAAAGCCTGTGTTGGAGGTGTGACTGCTATTCCACTGTGAAGAGGACACTGAGGCACTAAGCTCGTCCAAAGCGCACAGCTGGGAAGTGTCTGCACTGGGACTCCCGCCTGCCTGTCTCTAGGCCCACGCCCTCCAACCACAGAGCTGTGCGACATCAACCGTCAAACAGGACCAAAGCCAAAGGGAATCAGAGCGTGAGGGGAACCTCCCTGACCTTTCTCAAACTAGATTATGTGATGGGGAGAATGTTTTGTTCTTCTCCCTCAGCAAAAATTATGATCATAGTATCAAGGCTATGGAAAGATTTGCAAGGACTGAAAATAGATGAATCCAGCAAAATAAGGAAGCTAAGACTATAGAAAACAAGACCTCCTGACATTCCTCCTTCCAAGCTGATCTTCTAAGTGGGAAATTACGTTGCTTTGTGGCAGGAGCTAGGATCTGGGCCAGGGCTGCCTGACCGACAGGGAATAAACAGATACGTATGGATCAAACAGAAAGTAAGTGGGGAAGACAGAAGGAGGCCAGAACTTACATAAGTAAGCGTGGGAAGAATTCATTTTTGAGTGCCATTTTGTGAAAAAGTACATTATCTGCTCAACTAGAAAATACGCCTTCACGCCTACCTCCCAAAGAAATTTAGTACTGGGCCAGCAGGGCAGAGCGAGGGGAGGACCCCTGCCCACCGGGTCAGTGGCACTGGGGACAGGGTTGGAGACTGCACAGTGTGGCTCCGTCCACTGCTCAGCTCCGGCGTCGATGAACCCAGCCCCAGGCTAGTCACTTGCCGTAAGCCCACGTTTCATGCGTCGAAGCCTTCTGCCTGAACTTCTCCGCCAGGTGCTCCACACGCTCCAGCCTCCGTATCTCGTTGAGGAGCCATTCTTCGTACCCCTTCTCTGCCTGCTCCAGTCTCTGCCAGGCGCCGGCGATGTCCTGGGGGTGTTCGATGATGGGCAAAGGCAGGTTTGTTACACTCTAGGATTTCCTATAAATCCCCTCCACTCCAACAGCGCTCCAACAGCGTTTTCTTCTCCTTGCTCCCCTCCCCCCACCCCCCCCAACTATTCAACTGTTTTGGCTTTTAAATGCCTTCATTCTCACCGGGGCCGTTTACAGCTAAAATGGTTGTTTGCATCAGCCAGTAAATACCTGACACTTGTCCAGATATGGACAGAGAGGCTTACGGGGCTTTAATTTTCTGCCTAGAAAAACACGAAGCTGCAGAGTGACTCAATTCAAATCAACTACTACTCAGCGACTATGCTCAATCAGCTAGCCAGTCAGGCACCAACAGTCATTTCCTGGACATCACACACGTGCCAGGCACTAGGGAGGAATTTTTGTATAAGAGTAAGTGAAACCTGTAAAGTTCCCGGCCCCTGAGTGGTTTTCAGGATTGTCGAGAACGAAAGAGTAAGAGCAGTTAACCCTTGAACAACACGGGGGTTAGGAGCACCAACCTCCTGCACTGGTGAAAATCAACATACAAACTTCAACCTCCCCAAAATTTAACCACCAATTGCCTACTGTTGACCAAAGGCCTTACTGGTAACATACACACCTGATTAACACATATTTTGTATCTCATTTGGGTTATATACTATATTCTTACCATAGAGAACACTAAAAAAAAAAACGTTATTAAGAAAATCAAAAGGAGGGGTGCTTGGTTGGCTCAGTTGGTTAAGCATCCAACTTCGACTCAGGTCAAGATCTCACGGTTTATGAGTTCAAGCCCTGCATCAGGCTCTGTGCTGACAGCTCCAAGCCTGGAGCCTGCTTTGGATTCTGTGTGTATCTCTCTCTCTCTCTGCCCCTCCCCAATTTGTGCTCTCTCTCTCTCTCAAAAATAAACATTAAAAAAAAAAAAAAAGAAAATCAAAAGGAAAATATGTTTACAGCACTGTCCTGTGTTTATTGGAAAGAAATCCATGTGTAAGTGGATCCTTTTGGTTCAAACTTGTGTTGCTTAAGGGTCAACTGTAATTAAACAAATTCACTGCAGACAGTGATTGGCTGTGAAGTAAAAAAACAAATTGGGGTCAAGTGATGCTGAGAGACTAGTGTGGGGGGATGTTCCTTCAGGTAGGTCACTTGGAGAAGATAGACCCAAGGAGGTGTGGCATTTGAGCCAGACCTCAATGAGAGAAAAAGCCAGTCACATGAAGAGGTGGGAATCGGCACTGAGGCCTGAAGTAGGGATGGCCCCGTGTGAGGGGAGCAGCACTGAAGGCACGTGACACACTGTGGGAGTGGGGATCAGATCACATGGGATCCTATACTATAGGCAGGTTAATGAATCTGGATCTTATGCTAAATATTCTAGGAAGTCACTGGCAGATTTTGAGTAGAGACATATTCTGGTTTGCATTCTGAAAAGAGCCCAGCAGCTGCCATGCAGAGAATGAATGCTAGGAGCCAGGGACAGAGGCACTGCAGGGGCCCTAGAAGAGAGGGGGGGTGTCAGCAGACAGCGGGTGCTGTGCAGGTGCAGAGCGGGGCAAGGACAAGCTACAATCCGGACGCAGACCGGCGGAACTGCTGAGCAACTGCATGTGAGAAGGTGACAGACAGAAAGAGTCCAGGGTGACGCCTGGGTTTGGGGCGTCAATAACTCAGGGGGCATGATGACATTTGCTAAGACAGAGCACACCGCGGAGGGGCTTGGGGACAGGCCAGGTGTGACAGCGCTCTGAGACGTCCATGCAGGTACATGGACCTGGATGTCGGGGAGGCATCAGAGCTGGTGATGTACAGCTTGGGAGGCACTGGCGTTCAGGAGGTGAGGAGAGAGCCCATGGGGGTACGGAGGTGGAGAAGGGGGTCAGCCCCACGCCCGGGAAGCGTCTTCCCACAGGTGGGGGCGGGGGAGGGGGCAGCAAGGCCCCGAGCAGCAAGGACTCGATGGTGTGGGAAGGGAAGAGTATCAAGAAGGAGCCATGGTTAACGAGGTCAAAGTGGCAGAGAAGAGGGAAGTAAAAGTGACAACAGGAATGCCACCACAGATGCCGCTGAGCTGAGCGGGAACAGTCTCAGGAGGGGACAAGCCAGGTGGCTGCACGTGAAGGGCAGAGGAGTAAAGAAGCAGCAACGAGGTGAGAGGGGCTGCCCCCAAGAGCTCCCTGTCGATTGCCTGCCAAGAAGGGGAGTCCAAGGCCAGGAGAAGACTGGGTAGACTGGGAGGCGGCGACGGTGGCGGCGTTTGGGATTCTCGAGTCCCCTGTGTGCTGGCGCGAGTGACTCTGAGGAGCGGGTTGGCCACAGTGCAGGGAGGGAGACACATGCGGCACCAGCCCTGGGATGGTGCCCGGGGCCTAAGAGCAGGGCAAAGAGGGAACGAGATGTAGGTGCGGGGAGGCCCAGGAAGAGGAGGCCAGGCTGCAGGAGAGCAGGGAGGGGAGAAGGAGGGAGGTAGGGGCTGCTCTTGGCGAGGCCCCAGGTCAGGAGCAATGAGGGGTAGAGACCTGCTTGCTAGTGGGGAGGAGACATCAAGAATGAAGGTGTTACGGGGCCAAAATTATATGCATTAGCTGCAAGGACTGGAGAAGTCAAGGCCTTCTGGGCGGCCCATCCGAGAAGAGACTCCCTGAACAAATGGGGGCATCCGACCCAGCACTCACCGACACCATCTTGCCCTCGGAGGGCATGAAGGCAGGCCGGTTGCTGATCCGAAGCTTGGTCTGCAGTGTGTTGAAGTTGATCTCCAGCTGGCACTTCTCCTGGACCTTGGGCGGCTTGTGCTTACGCCGGTAATCTCGGAAGTCCTCCAGCTTCTTCTGCATGGCTTGCATGGTCTTCTCAGGGGCCCGGTTCTCCAGCCAGGGGATCGTGCGACGAATCCATTCCAAAAGCTGCTCCCAAAACACAGAAATGCTGCTGAAAATACCAGTGAACTGCCCCCCCAGTTAAAAAAAAACCAAAAACACAAAAAGAACAGAAGGACCTAACAATTGGAATGGATTCACCTAATGTTCCTAAGATTACAGAGGATGAATATGATACTCCCGATCGAGAGGAGAAATTAAAACGGCACCCCTCTGCACAGCGGCATGAATGAAAACCGGGGCCCCCCACCCCCCCCACCACCACTACCACGGCCATTGGTGATTACCCCAACGATGCCACACACAGGTCAGAAACTTATAGTCAGCACGAGTCATATTTTTACAAAAATGGGACATTTACAGGAAACTCGGGGACCGGACATGAGCAGACAAATGCTGGATGGAGCTTTCAAATGAAAAACAAAAACTTAACAGGGTGAAATGGAAAACCAGCAAAGACCTGGGTCTGGCTTAAAAATGCAACTGTCTTTTAAATAAGCTCAAATCTAACGAGGCGATTTACTAAAGAGATGTGCTGTCAATCTGGGACCGACTCTATGCCAATGTATATTTTAATTTATTATCTAGCTTTCAAGGATATACACAAGATCAACGTGAAAATGGTAGTGAATTCCTAAGGATAAAGTGTGTATACCCCCCTTGTCTTGAATTACCACCAACTTGAAAGGCCAATAATAATTTGCACTTATGATCACTTGGGAAATGACAGCAGGTAAGAATGAAAGCTAGTCAAAACGGTGACACACCCATAATCTAAGGGTCCGAGGAAGATTAAACGAAGGACCAGGGGAGACAAGAAAGGATATAATTACTGAGGAGTGTCTGTCCTTCGATCCTGGTGGTGCCTGAAGCTGATCGCTGGGGTTAAACAAAGCTGCGAAACTGAATTTTCCATAGTGGCAGGATGGAAATATAAATCCAGTATCTTCAGAAAGGACTACTATGAACCACTCCTTTGGAAGACTGATTCCCAGTATCCCGATGCTTCTACCAGGACGGACCAAATATTGGCTAAATTCAGTCAGAGCAAAAATTATTTGGTCTGTGATAATGTGTCACTGTCATGGAGGTCAAGCCAGAGGGGATGTGGCCGTGCACGGCACTCAGCCCATCCCTTGTATGGGGTAAGCCGCGGAGCGGCAGGACAAGGCTGTGCAAGTTGCTCCTTAAACTGTAATGTTGCTACTTAAGCTATAATCGGAACAAAAAGAACTATGTGGAATGTGCTATTCTAACCAAGAACTCGGCTGAAGAGCTGCAGGAGGCATCATGGAAACTCATGGGCAAGCACCTTGGATGGAGGGCCCTGTCTCCCCCACATTTCCCTCTAGATTTTCATAGACACACACAAGGCTGAGCCTCGAGTCACAAAAGTTCCCCCGACACCCAGTCGTTGTGTGGAGCAGGGCTTCTGAATAACGGAGGGTACCCTATGTGAGGACAGTAACCAGCGAAGCAGAGAGAATAAACAAGGAATGCAGAGTCATCTGGGGGCGTCCAACCCTGGGTGCAGAGCAGAGAATGGCATCACGTCTGCCTTCTTAAAACACGCACACTACCTCTGCACCTCAGGGTGGCTGGGAAGCCCGTCAGGATTGCTTTTGTGCCAATAAGTATGTTGTTATGCGATGGACCACCTCCGAGATCCAGTATAGTTCCCTATTTTTTATCCCATCTGAGATGAAAAATGCAAAGAAAGGAAACACCGATAGTTGGTGTTCGCCCTCCATGCCTCACCCTCTGGGTGGGAATGGACACGACTGCCGGTCACCCGCTTCCTTTACCTCACTTGCTAGCCTCTCATATTCTTCCATCAGCCTCTCATTCTCTTGATTCACAGCAAGAACCTTACATATCCTGTTAGCTGCTGTCTCGGCCTGTAAAACACAATAGGTAAACAGGACAGCTCTGTGACACGGAGGCGCATGCACAGAACAGAACGTGATAGGGGAGGAGGAGGGGGAGGAGGAGAGGGCGTGCTGTAAACGGTGCAGGTTCAAAGTTAGGGTGGAGTAAGACTGAGGGTATGGCTGTTTCACACTATGGGTCGTTTCACACCTTTTTTGACACAGACTTACACGGCTGGCTGAATGTACTGTGGGGAGTAATGGGGAGATACCATTAGTCTAAAACAGAAGCTTTGTAAAACATCAAGCAAGTTAGTGACAAATAAATGGGTCAAGGAAGCCAAATTCTCCCGTCCCTGAAGGTCCACCCAAGTACTCTACTGTCCTCCCACTGTGCTCTATTCTCACTCTCCTGGGTGAGAGCTCTCTAAATACCATTAGCCTTTGGAAGTCAAAGCAAAACATAATTGGGTCCTGAATATGTATTACTGCACCGAGTTCACAGAACACCTCTTGTCCTAAAATGGGGATGCAGAACTTGCTAGGTGGGATCCTTCCGCGGAACAAGATTTGTTTAACATGCACGAGAAGTCGTTGAGGTGTATGGAATTCTCGGCCGTCGCTTTGTGGAGGGGAACTTGGGCCAGGACTGGCAAAGTGCCCTGAACCATGACCACGTGACGAATCGCGAAGAGCAAGTTGCCCTCGGGACCTCCAGCCTGTCCCAAAGCCTTGCCGCTAAAGCCAGCCATAGGGGCCGTTTGTGCAATTGGCTTTATATGCTGATGACAGTCATAAAGAAATCTCAGACAACAACACATACTTTGTCACCCCAGTCCATGTGTTTTCTCCAAGTAGAGACTGGTGAGGGGGCAAGAGACAGGTGCACATGGAGGTAGCTGAGGGAGAATCACCCACAACATGTGTCTTAAGAAATGTGGATTTCTCTGAGGTTTTAACATTATTATCCTTTTGCTATTTCAATTAAGTTAAGACTAGTCTTGAAAGATCTCAGAACCAGTCACTGAACAGTGAAGGCAGTTTCCAGGCAGAGGAGAACAAGGGACACCAGAAAGATCCTCATATCTCCTTGACAAATGTCCCCTTCACTGTTCAGTGAACGTGGTGCCATTTTCACGGCACCTGTTTTTTCCTAAAGCACAAATGTTTCCCACAATTTACTAATGAAATAAAAGCAAGCTCTCAGAAGGAAGGAAAGAAAGGTGCTCCCAGGTTAGGCATCTGACTTCGGCTCAGGTTGTGATCTCAGTTTGTGGGTTCGAGCCCTGCATCAGGCTCTGTGCTGACAGCTCCGAGCCTGGAGCCTGTTTCAGATTCTGTGTCTCCCTCTCTCTCTGCCCCTCCCCTGCTTGCACTCTGTCTCTCTCTCTCAAAATTGAATAAACAATAAAAAAAATTTTTTTAAACCTTCAGAAACTGTCTAAAGTTAAGCTGTTACCAAAAACAATTCACAGTTTGCAACTTGCTATATTAGGTCATCACAAAACACTTAGAAGGATTCCAGGGTAAGATGTGAAGCGCACAAACACACACCCAGGTAGGCGCGTGCGCGCGCGCGCGCGCACACACACACACACACACACACACACACACACTAAAACCAAACAGCAGCCCGGATCGACACGTGTTGAATACCTGCTCCGCGCCCGCAAACGCGTGGTAGAAGCAGGAAACGTATGTCATGATAGCTCTTTCATCGGGCTTGGGAGTGTTCACAATGTCTGAAGGGAGGGAAGAAATAACACAGAAAACAAACACACACACAGATGAAGAGTAGAAACCAGGGTGAACAAGGGGAAGAACAAATTGGTTTACAGTGCTCCGTTTTCTGCGTGTTTCTCGGGCCCAAAGTGCTGGTGCTCAGGAAGGTTCTCCAGCCCTGACGTGGCTTGTGAACAGAACGACTTGGACCAGCATGGCTTTAAAACAACCAAACGGAAGGCCTATCTCCCTCCCCTGCCCCGTGATAAGCTTGTAAAAGTGCAGCTGAGGCATTCAAAGGGGGCCTGGGTGCTGCACACCAGGGCTTGCTATCACTTGCTAATGACGCGTGAGGCCCATGTCCACCCATCTTTTGACCACAATCAGGTCATCTGCCACTTCTGCTCTGAGCGACGCATGTGACCTCACAGGATGCTGGGAATCTGGGCAGCGCTCCATGGCCCCATCTCTCCTGCCACCCTCCCACCTTCGTAACTGTTGGCTTTATGGCTCCTGTGAGGAGGACGTTCACCGGAGAGGGCATGGCATTCAATGCCTTCTGTGTGTACTTACCTTGCCATTTACAGAAATCACCAAGGGTAACAAAACATCTAAAGAGAAGGATATACACGGCTTGTACTTATTGTGACTCTTGCTACCATCTGCACTAGCTGCCAAAATAACCAATAGGAAGAGAGAAAACAGAACCGTGTGAACACACATCCTTTCTTCTTCCACCTTGGCAACGCCATGTTTTTTGCTGAGTTGCTTTTTACCTTTAAACTCCATACAGTCACTGGACAAAACGAAATTAAGAAAAAGATACCCCGTAATTCCCTAAGGGTGAAAACCTAATCACTGGGTTTTTGGAGGGTATTAATAGAAAGAATGTGGGGGTTGTGTAACAGTATGGAATCTTCTGGAAAACAAACATGAACAGCATACTACTGCATGGACAGAAGGGAAGTTTCAAAGAAAACTAGACTAAAAAAGACAAATGACTGCCTCCTCAGAATCGGACAGGCCTCCTTACTTAGAGGAGAGGAGAAAAGAGAAAAATGATTGGAAAAAAAAAAAAATTAAGACACAGAAGGTGAAGGGTGAGTGGTGACTCATGTTTTACATCCTCACCTTCTGTGCACCAGCAAAAGCATGATAGTAACAGGAAACATAAGTCATTATGGCTCTCTCATCGGGTCTGGCAGTGTATACTAAATCTGTGTGGAGAAAAGAAGGTTAACTGCTCGGATGTTCGGTACCCACAGGCTTCGCCAAGTGCGGCCTCAGAGAAGCCAAAGCAATGAATCTTCCCCCCTCAGCCCCACACACTTATGTTGTCAAAACTTTGGCTCCAGTCAAAGAAATCATACCTACAAAGTCATTACTCTCTGTGTACTTCTGACAAGTGTCAAAGAGAAGCACACGGCTAGCACGGACAACCCCTAGACCGGCAAGGAAGTCACATCCACAGGCAGAATCAGAACTCAGGGATTCCACAGAATGCACACAAGCACCTTCCCTGAGACTCTCTACTGCTGCACACAAGGAGCGCCCCGGGTGCAATGAAGATCCCTTCTGCAAGTCCTCACAGAATGTACACACCCACGAATGTAAGCCCGGTGCTCACCGTAAGGAAAGGTTTGTGGAGGAAAATAGGGAAAAAGCTTCCAGAACCTTCTAAAAGCAGGGAAGATGGTTAAGATGAGGAAAAGTTTCCCCAGCGTTTATGACAGGTAGCCCGTTCATGGGAGAGAGACCCAAGTAGCCACTCAAAAATCCCCACTTAGGGTTCAGAGACTGACACAAACAACAGGAAGTGAGGTCAGCAGCAGTAGTTGGAAAGGCGGGACTTCACCAGAGGGCTGGGTGTTCTGAGAGGAGGTGGCCAGCAGGCAACGTGGCCAAAACAGGAACTGCTAATAGAACAGTGTGGTGATGAGAAGTCAAAGTGCAGGTGGCAAGGATACAAAGGGTCACATAGCAGGGGTCCTGTTGAGCAGTCATATCACAACATGCCCCACACTCAAAGGCAGTCAAGCTCATGACTTTGCCAGAAGATTCCTGTGAAATTACAAAGAAAATAATATAGTATGTAGGCCTTTTGCTGTATGTAGGCCTTTTGCTGAACCATTTGAAAGGAAAGGAGAAGAAAAGGAATGGACTAAGACGTGTCACAAGGTCACGAGGGAGGAGGAAATGAAGGCGCACCAGGATATCTCACTGACCTGGAAGGATACACAGGAAGGATTCATGCCCAGACCAGGACTCCGGAACTAAGGAAAAATCTACCCACCAGGAAGCATGTCAGCATGCCGGAGGAATAATGATGGTGACCCTGGACTCACCCTCAACTGCAGAGTATTAGGGAGGCATTAATTAGCTAAATGTCACCCGTTTTTTCCTCCCTTTAGTATTCTAGCTATTAACTCGAGTGGGTAAACCCTAGGTGGTTAATTACTCTATGGGAAGGTCAAAGGAGATACTACACAAGTGTAAATTTGGCTTAGAGAGAAGACAGACAGAAAGGAAGAGGAACTATTCTCCGTTGCTACTTCATTACTTTATTGACTTTTTCCCTTTAAAGAGCTTTTGAAAACCATACACAAATTTGGAGGAGAATATTCAAGTGTTAACACCCAATAACGTGGGTGTTTGATAAAATGGTTACTTTAAGGGGCGCCTGGGTGGCTCAGTAGGTTGAGCATCTAACTCTTGATTTTGGCTCAGGCCATGATCTCAAAGTTCATGAGATTGAGCCCCATGGTGGGCTCTGAGCTGAGCATGGAATTTGCTTGAGATTCTTTCTCCCTCTCTCTCTCTACTCCTCCCTCCATTTATGCGCACATGTGCTCTCTCTCTCTCTCTAAATATTTTTAAAAAAATTTTTAATGTTTTATTTATTTCTGAGAGAGAGAGACAGCATGAGAAGGGGAGGGTCAGAGAGAGAGGGCAACACAGAATCTGAAACAGGCTCCAGGCTCTGAGCTAGCTGTCAGCACAGAGCTCAACACGGGGCTCGAACCCACAAACCAAGACATCATGACCTGAGCCGAAGTCGGCCGCCCAACCGACTGAGCCACCCAGGTGCCCCTAAATAAACATTTTTTTTTAATGCTCAAATAAATGGGTAAAATTAGAATGCTACTTTAAAGATCACTGTTAGGAGTTGGGCTGTGTCCCTCAAAAAGATATGCTCAAGTCCTAACCCCCCAGTAACTGAATGTGACCTTATTTGGAGGTTGAAGTGATGGATGATACCACAAGCTAAGGAATGCCCGGGGCTTCTTGAAGGTAGAAGAGGCAAGGAAGAAACCTCCCCTCCAGGCTTTGCAAGAAGCATGACCCTCCCAACAGCTTGACTCCAGAGTAGAGCCTACAGAACCACAAAAGAATAAATTTCCGTTGTTTCAAGCCACTGTTTATAACTTACACTGCAATCTGCAAAAAATAAGGAGGAACAGAAGATTGACAATCGCCTCTGATCAAGTTCTTTGCTTTCCCCCAGCCATGTCAATCAGGGGACGAAATGGACCATAAGGGAATACTAGTATTAACAACAAACACAGTAACAGAAGTTTCCTGAGGGTAGGACCCCGCCTTCCACATCTCATGATCTCCCACAGGACCCAGCGGAGGTCCTGTTCATAGCGGGCGCTCAAGACACGCCTGTTGAGTGAGAAGCAAATCGCGAACGCGAACAAGTGAATTGAATGGACTGTCTCCACCTATCTGTGCTTTCAACGGTGTGCCACAGACACAATGCACACAAATTCATCACATGCAGAGGGCACAGAAGTTACTGGAAACCAGTCCCCAACGTGAGTGGTGCTCAGCTGCAAAATGCCGAGAAAGTTAGCTTCTTTCAGATTTAACTGAATGTAATTCAGACCCAAAATGAAACGCGGAAGCTCGAGAGACATACTGAGGGCTGAACGTTCCATATTCTATATTTCGATTCTGTAACTTCTGGCTGGAAGGAAGGATTTTTTTTCCTTGTGAAGTCCTGAACATCTCACAAGATTTCTTTGCTAAGCCTGTCTCCATTGGAAAGAGAAATAACGGTGTGTTGGTACAAAAATAAAAATAGTTTTTCTTTGCAAATCACAAAGCAAAGCATTCTGCCTCTTCTTTGCTAAAGCTGAACCTTTTACCAAATTACTTTCACATAGTTTTGCTGCATGGTTTAGAGCAGGTTTTTTAAAAAGAATTCGAGAACAAGGTACAAATAAAACTACCTTAACCCTCCTGTGGCCAAGGACAGGAACTTCCTCAGATTCTTAAGTACTTCAGATGTAACTTGGCTATAACGTTTTACAAACCCCCACACATGGCCAGAGCATGCACAATTCACAGATTTTATAGGAGTCAGTAAACACGATTTTCCTCTTACCTTCAGCATCCAGCATTTTGGGAATATCCAGGTGTTTCTCTGCAATTTCCATGGCCAGGTTAATATTTCCTATTGGGTCATCCTGCATGAAACATAGCATAGCCAGTTTTTGAAAATATCTTTTGGACAAGGGTTACAAGTAATACTTTTTACATACCTCACTTTTAGGAGGAGGTTTCCCATGCACGCCACATAAACATGACAGTGTAATTTTCCTTCTTACCTTTTCCCAATTCTTTCAAACATTTAGAGAACAACCCAAAATGACGTCAAAGCCACACAAGCCATGCACACTACAAATCACAAAATGTAAGCCAAATGAAGAGGCTTTGTAGACAGAAAAGTTGTCGGATATTCTCTCATGGACTGGGAAGAACCCTGAAGACCTCCAAGCTTATTTTCAACTCTACTGATGAAAACATTTAAGTGATTCCAGAAGAAATCATGAAACATACATTTTCCAGATTTGGAAGGGGATCATGGAGAATGTCCAACACCTTTGTTTTAGATGTAAGAAAGCTGAGGGGTAAAGAGGAGGAAAACATGGTAGTGGGTGAAACGTATGGATCCCTAAAGAATGTTAAAAGATGGCTACCAAGAGCAAAAGTTCTGCTTCAAGGGGCACCTGGGTGGCCCAGCTGTTAACCATCTGACTTCGGCTCAGGTCACAATCTCACAGTTTGAGTTCAAGTCACGCATCGGGTCAGCCCCACTTGGCGTGAGACCCGCTTCTCTCTCTCTGCACCTCACTCTCTCTCAAAAAATTTAGAATAATGATTCTGAGACTCTGTGAAAGCTATCTCATTTACACTGTAATTGAGAGAGATTAAATGTGGCAGTTAAGTATTTTCTTGGCTCAGATACTGGCCACGTGACCTTGAGTAGATTTCTGAATTCCATACTCCCTTCATCTGTAAAACTGGGATAATAATAGTACATACCTCATCAGTGCATTATGTTTTACTGTGCATTGTACTGAACGAGTATGTATGTATATGTAACATACACAAAATAATACATATACACAACATACATATTAGTACATGTATGAATATATGCATGTGTGATATCTATGCATGTGTAACCTACATATTAAGGCATGTGTACATATATAATAAATACATGTATTTATTTATAACAAAGTCTAATATGGACCTTTATAACTATTAACTGCTACTGTTAACTAATCTCATTTTTCAATCATCGGAAATGGCAAATTACCACAGGTCTGTGGACCACTGGTAATAAAAATCGACCATTAAAAACTGCTAATGAAACTCGTTCAATCTAGAATAAACCCTCCGTTTTGCAAATGAGATAGAGATTCACTGAAAAGAATATATACTATCTCCAAGTCTGAAACTTCTCAAAAGCACTCCAGAATAAAAGAATGTGCTTTGAAAAGCTGAGGCACTCTGGCAACCTTGCGTTACAGTACAGGTAAACTCCTCAGGAGGTAACCCACTGTCACTGGAGACAGGCCAGGAGGGAGGCAGTGAGCAGGTGACAACTATAAAGATGGCAGGGGCATCTCGGCGGCTCAGTGGGTTAAGCGTCCACCTCTGTCTGGCTCAGGTCATCATCTCACGGCCCATGAGTTCGAGCCCCGCGTCGGGCTCTGTGCTGACAGCTCAGAGCCTGGAGCCTGCTTCGGATTCTGTGTCTCCCTCTCTCTCTCTGCCCCTCCCGTGCTCATACTCTCTTTCTCTCAAAAATTAAACAAACATTAAATAATTATTACAAAAAATAAAAAGTCTTCCAATGAAGACTTCCAATGAAGTCTTCCAATGACCGTGCACACCACACAGGTGAGGGCAGCATGCAGCAGAAACGATTCCACAGCAAAACACGGCAACTAGTGAAGGGCCACGAAGCACACCAGCAACCAGAAGGAAGTGGGCCGTAGCCACCACTTGGGGGACCGTTTTCAGGGCAGGCAACACCTCGAGTCCTCAATCCTCACACATCGCTATGTCTAGGGCAGCAAGGATTGCCTACCATAAGGTTTAGAAGGGGCCTGGTGTCCTTTCTTCCATCACAGATTGACATTTTTAAACCACTGCTAACGAAAGAATTCTGAAACTAATGGAAACTTAAGTGCCCTAAAGCTTAAGCTTAAGCAGAGAATTAAAATGTCCTCAGCTGAATTTTCTGAAGAGAGGAAAACCAAACTGAATGACAAAAACCCTTTTCAAAGACTAAGGCTAATACCTCCTGTCAATGGCAAGGTAATTATGAAGTGTCCCTTGTGTGAGACACGGGCTAGTTAATCAATTCGGAGTGAAAATGTCTGCAGCTCAATCCTGCAGGAAAGGTAAAGGGAATTTGAAAAGAAGGCAGAGTATATTTGAACCTTTCTTTCCCCCCAAAACATAAATGCTTCACTTCTCAGATTTCCAATTTGGGAATTTAAAATCTCTGAGACACATCTCTAAAAACCTTCGGAGGAAATCAAGCCCAAGTCGACGAACATATCTTCATTTGGGCCAACAGGCTGGTGTGATTCTGATCTTGTCCCACCTTAATTATTTAATATTAATAATTAATTAATCGCTCATAGAAGGATTTTCCTGGTCCCCCTTCCCATTTGCACTGCGTGCACGGCTGGCTGGGGAGACGGTGCTGGCAGCAGCCGGGGTGTTCATGTAAGTTCGCTGCTGGTGTGCTCATTCTCAGGACGACATGCTGAGGGGTGAGGTGTGGGGTGACAAGGCATGCCAGGCCCCCAGAATGACCTTGTTAAGCTTTGAGTAGTCAATGAGGTCAGGCCGGTGTCTGTGGATGAGCGCACAGAGTCCGAGGCCGTCTTTCCAGCTGCACAAAGGTCAGGAAGAACAGGAACACGTGTTAATGCAGACAGAACAGCAGCAAGGCTCTGCCCTGGGTCAGACGGAGCCCTGAAATGTGGGACTCAAAGCGCCTAACGAACGCCCTTCTGCCTGACTTAACGTACAAAAGGGTAGGCTTCCCTCCCTACCCAACCCAGCGACACGTTGCGGTCCCTTCCTGGAACACCAGTCTTCTTTTCGGGACGTTTCTAGGGTCTGCTTGGCTCTTCTTCATATATGGCTTCAGGCTCACCCTTGCCAGGACCCCGGCCCACGCTGGTTCTGAGCTGGGAGAACTCGCAGTGACAAGAGGGAAGAAGCCTGTCTACTGCATCCCTGCTTCCTCTCCGGTCAGTGCCCTCCCATCCCAATCCCCTCCTTCCTCTCTCCTCCAAGCCTCCCATGTGGATCCGCCTGCAGGGTCTACCCAATAAACACACACAAGGATGTCTACCCCAAAATGTCCAGGACACACTTCTCTCCAAGATTCTTAGTATACCTGAAAAGTCACCTTGAGCTCCCAGGTACTGTGTCTTTCTCCATAAGATTCTTTACATTTACATGTTTTTTAAAAGGCAAAGGCAAGCAAGCACATAAGGGACTTAGGAAGCAGGGCCTGGACTTCTGGTCTGGTTCCCCAGAGACACCTGCGCTAACCCTTCTTTAGATGACCCTGGGCTGTGAGCCTGCCAGTGGGGACCAGGGGTTCACCGAGGGCTGTGAGCTGGAGGTCTGTTCCTCCAAGGGGTAAAGGGGGAGGAAGGAAGCCCCAGAAAGTGGCTGGGCCAATCTTGGGCCCAAGGAGGAGAGCAAGAAGGTCAACGAGAGGTGAGTCTGCAACCAGTTGACTTTTGCGCTGGCAGAAGGTCTCAGCCCTTCGCGGCTCCTCACACCCTCCACGAAGAATGTTGCCAGACAGGAAACCTCTTTCCCACCTCTGTATGCTCAAGGCCAAGCTCAGTGCCTGACCCTCAGTAGACACTCTACTAATGCTTGTCTGCCCACAAGAACCTCCCTGATTTTTCCTTGTGGGATCATCTTTACCCTTCATTTCTCAGACTGCCCATGGTGGCTGGGGACCCACTGTACAAAGGGTGAAAATACAGACAACTCTTCCACCCACAGATAATGACAGAAGACCTGCACAAAGAAGAATGCTGAAGCACGTGACAAAACCATGCTCTCAGACTGAATCCAGGCTCCTGTCATTCTGCAAACATGAGTGTTGTACTTCTCTTGAATCCCAGCACACAAAGCTGGCCGATGAAGGGTGTCTCCCTGTCGTACACTGTGAGGCATCGGTGTGCAGACAGCATGTTGTGGGAACACGCATTTCGCCTCAGTGTCTTCCTTACGGAGAAGCCCCCACCTTCTAGCTCTTTCCAGCACCAGGCGAAGATGACGGTGAGGTGCAGTCCCACACCCCCAAATTGTGAAGCCCATTCGTGTGCAGCAAGGCATTCACTTAACAATACCGAGCTGTTCTACCAGCTCCTCAAGTCTTAATCAGACCTTCCCCCGAGGGAGATCTTAAGCATTAGAGATTCTATGGCCTCAGCTCCACTACATACATAAAACACATCTCACACAGGAGCAGGAAGACACCAGTATAAGGAACCACTGCCCTCCCTGCCATCCAAGGATCCTCGTAAGAATGTTAGGACCCAGGGCCCTTGTTGCTTACCTGGTGTGGAAGTTCTGAATGTTCACATTTCTATAAGGAGCGGTTTTCCTTTGACACCAAAGCAGGAGACCTTCTTTGGCAGAAGTTTCTGTAATGGTAGCCAGGAAAAATTGTCCGTGTGGAAATACTCACTATTTAATGCACCCAACTCCTGGTCACTTTCTAAAAGGAGACCCCCAAGGAGGCCAACCACAAAATGTATCATCTCTTCTCGTGGTCTCTTAGAAGGGTACGGGCTGGAACCCAGCACCCAGGGACGGATTTCTGATGACACTTAGAAGACTTGAAAAGGAGGGGCACCTGGGTGTCTCAGTCAGTTAAGCATCTGACTCTTGATTTCGGCTCAGGTCATGATCTCACGGTTCATGAGTTCGAATCCTGCGTTGGGCTCCACACTGACAGCATGGAACCTGCTTAGGATTCTCTCTCCCCCTCTCTCTGCCCCTCCCTCCCCTCAAAATAAATAAAATAAACTTTAAAATAAAAAGAGGACAATTCCTTGAAAAGGGCAATGCAGGAGCAACCCCAAGTTATGATATCATAATTATAAAACCAGACTTCAGGGATTTGGGACATTTACTATTTTTAAAGGAAACTTTAAAAAATGTGTGTAGTTTATGACCTCACTAACCTGTCATTCAATTCACTTATCATTTGGAATCCTGGGTAAATGTAATCCACTAGAGGCCATGGTGTCTCAGATTTACTCCCTTACCCAGTGATTTGTATAGGCTGAAAGGCTTTCATAATTTCAGGTTTGGCCACCTGAGTTCTGACCAAGTGGAAACAACACCCCCCTGTGGTAATCATGAAGGTGTGTGGCTCAGACATCCTGCTGCTGGGAGCACAGGGCAGGCAGCTCACAGAGGTCCCAGCCATGACACTCTGAATCCACTCCGCGCTCCCTCAAGGCCATACTTCCTCAGCTGCTCCAGCCAAAGACTGAGTGAGGAAGGGCCCCTAGTACTGGGCCATTCCTGTGCATGTGGGGCTCCCCTGAGAGTCACTGAGGCCTAAGGGCTTCCCACCAGTCTATGAACAAGGCCTAAGGATAGCACTGCAGGTAAGACTCTTCTCTCCCCAGCCCTCCCTTCCTTCCTCCAGCATGGGTGTTGGCCAAGTGCACTGGCCATTTCCTGTTCTTCATAGGCATCCTCTTCCCCCGTCCCCCCGAAATCTCCTGCACGTCTGTTCTGTACTGAATGTTTGTATCTTCCTAAAATTCCGATGTTAAAGCCCTGAACTTATTTAGATAGGGAGTCTTCAGGAGGCAATCAGGGTTAGATGAGGTCATGAGGGTGGGGCTTTCATGAGGATTAACACCCTCATAAGAAGAGATACCGATACCGGAGCTCTTCCACTCAAGCCATCTAGGACATAGCAAGATGGCAGCCATCTACAAGCAAAAATGGAGGTCCTTATCAAAAACTGACCACACTGTCACCCTGATCTTGGACTTCCAGACTCCACAACCATGAGAAAACAAATTTCTGTTGTTCAAACCACTCAGTCTATGGTTTTTTTGTTTTTTTTTTTTTTTTGAGCAGACTAAGACCGCATCTAACACCCACCTGGCACTTGTTTCTTGGGGAACTCAAAGTTACATTTATCCAAATAGCTCCTCAAACCCACTCCCTAAATCTAGGATCCTATATGTATTTAAGTGTTAACAATTTAGAAAACCCCTTTAAACCTGTGGATTCTAGACTAACATTGGGCCTTGGCCTTCCATTTCAGTTAGAGCTTGAAGTTTATTTTTTTCATATCAAAATAAGTGTTCTGTAACTATTGATTTAAATTATCTATTCTACTTCAGACTTTCTTTTGACCTATGACCCAGTTGAAATAAACACACTCCCAAAATTTCATGTGCTATAGGAATAGCTTGAATGATTCCTGTTCACGTCTCTTCTCTAGAAAATTATTGTTTGGAAAAACAACTGAAAATTCTAAGACTTCATTCAAATACTAATTGATACAGATGTTGAAGTATGAAACTCCCTATCTAGTGGTCCTGGCCAATATAACTAATATGAAAAAGTATACCAAGAGGAAATTATGTACTGTATATAACAAAGTTTAAATGAAACAGACTAGAAAGGTAAACAGAGGTAAAGTAGATGAATAAAATCTCACAACTGCTATGGAAGTTTAAATTTGCCATTCACTGGGACGCCTGGGTGGCTCAATTGGTTAAGCGTCTGACTTTAGCTCATGTCATGATCTCACAGCTCATGAGTTCGAGCTCCATGTCGGACTCTGTGGTGACAGTTCAGAGCCTGGAGCCTGCTTCAGATTCTGTGTCTCCCTCTCTCTCTTTGCCCTTCTCTGCTCATGCTCTGTTTCTCTCAAAGATACACAAACATTTAAAAAATAAAATAAAACAAAATAAAAATAAATAAAAGTAGGGGCACCTGGGTGGCTCAGTCAGTTAAGTGGCCAACCCTTGATTTCGGCTCAGGTCATAATCTCTTAGTGATATCAAGCCCCACACTAGGCTCTGCTTACTTGGGACTCTCTCTCTCGACCCCTCCCCTGCTCATAATTTTTCTCTCTCAAAATAAATTAACATTTTTAAAAAAATTAAAAACAAAAAGCAGTATTTGTTCCTTAAGGTGGCCTTAACTATTTAAATATTTAAATTTGGAAGTGTATAAAATTGGTAAAGTTATCACGAATTACTGGTTTTTAATACAGCTTGAACTTTTAAGAAGCATTTTGTTATTTTCGCTGGAATGAAGGAAATGTACTTTAATAAAAGTACATTGTATGGAAGTTTTCAAATTCAGACTGTTTACTCATTCAAGCTGGCTGTCATTTCTGAGCCTGAATTATTGAGATTTTAATATCATTATGTCTTACTTCGATTTTAAATGACACGAATGGGGCTTCAATGCCAGAAGGGGATAATCTAAGTGGGTCAGAAACTCCTTAAGGGTAAACACCATAGGCTTCATGCCATCTGGTCCAACAGTAGATAAATTATTGGGTTTTTTTTTTTTAGTGTTTGTTGGTTGATTAGCAACTGACATTTAAAAAGACCAGCATCAGTGGGTATTCTGTCCTGGGCAGAATTACCAACAACACTCCCCTCACCATTCAGGTACCTGGTTACCTGTCAGGTGACAAATTACAGGATACTTATTGGCTGGACAACTTATACTGTCTTATTTAAATATGTTCTGTGGCTATACACTTTGTGATTGGAAGCCTAAACAGGCCAAGTTCTAATTTTGAGAATGTCAATTTGACACTTTACAACAGTGCTGAATTCATCAAAATATTTTGGAGTACTGTGGGTGTAAAAGACTAAAGATTCTCATCTTTCAATCTTCCACATTGCCAAGGATTACAATTCTATTATAGTGAGGGAACAGTTGTTAGGCCAAAAGATACAGTAACAATAGAGATTTTGTTAACAGAAAGAGAGACAGAAAGACAGAAAGACAGAAACAGAAAAGGATGTGGGAGGGGAGGGTGAATGAATGAACTCAGATTTCAACTGACTGTTTTTCTATACCTGAAAAAAGTGTCTCAGCTTCAAGTCTACAGCACTGTTATAGTTGTGGACCTACTAGTATAATAAGCAATTAAAAGCTCAAAAAAAAATGCTCATTTTAAAAAGCGACTTCTGTTCTGAACATGTGCTCATCTTTTCCAAAATGACTCCACCCCCATGAATGAAACAGTATTGCTGGGGTCTTTTCCCATACAAATATAAAACCTGTGAAAACCCAACTCCCATATCATTCATTAAATCATGTAAATGACGGTTCCACTTCATGAAGCCCTATTCGAATTTGACTTTATGAACTCAATTTACACAATCACTCCAAGTATCTTAATACCATCAGATTTTTCAACCACATCTCTTACCTTCAACTGAAATATCCTGAATAGCAAAGCGAAGGATGATGGTCCAGATCATACCCAGCGTCATTTTCACATTGCCATCCACAATTTCTTTGCGTGAGAAAACACAACAACAAATTAGTGTATCCATAACATGAACCGGTGCATGAACTTTTCCTATAACTTGTACATTTCCCCTAAGTTATGACTTCTGAGCTATCGGAAAATATATGCATACACGGAGAGACCGCTTTATGTTTTTCTAAGTGTGGCAGTGTGTCTAGCTATAAATACTGTATTCATAACCAAATGTCTCTAGTTTAAATGAATTCTGAGTTAATAAGAAGCACAAATCTTGCAAATGCATTATCACTGAAAACAACCCGAGAGTTTCTGAAGCATAAAGACTAGATGGGCGAAGGCTCTAAGTCATCAAATCCAAAGAACACAGGCTCTTTAGACCTGTGATCTTTAGACCCTGATCTTTCCAGCGGTCCCCCAGGTGGCAGGTTCACAGGATTCAGTTGCGGAAACTAAGGAACGGGAGTCTCAGCTCCTGGCAAACACTCCAGGGCCCCAATATCCCTATTAACTAGTTTTTAAGAGTGACTGGGAAGGTTAAGCTCTCTCTCATCCTGATAATCAGGCTGAAGAAGACGGCCTTATATTTGACTCTAGGCTTTACAAACAATCTCAGAGCCTGGTCTCCCATTCATGCTACCTTTTACTCTCATCTCTAGACACAAGAGCCTACCAGAGAGCCTGACATGAAGCAGGCACCACTAGCAGCGAAGGAAAGAAGTTGTCCAGTGGCAGGCACATCCGCCCCCACACTGTGAGGTCAGTGTGGCAGCCAGGGGTATTCTTCTCACACTCCATTTACCTTCAGCCCCGATGGACACCAGTTTCACGCCTTTGCTGGCTATGTAATCCAAGGCTTTGTTGACATTAGCAATTTTGTGGAATCGCATTTTTCCGCGGTCAGGTTTGGGCAGCCTTTCCCCTGTCGGATGAAAAAAAGAATAGCATAGGCACAGAGAAACTAGCTCCTTGACGTGGAACCAAGATGCCAAAACTCAGAGTCCATGCTTCCTTAAGTGGAAACAGGTGTCTGACTATTTCTGATGGGTCTCTGGCTTCTGTAAATCACCGTACAGAGGAACACGGACCAAAAAAGCTTTCAAGACCAATGGACCGATGTGGAGCCATATGCTTTTCAGATCCGCTGGGAGACTCCAGTTTGGCCTACATACGAGCCAACTTACAAAGGAGAACAGAGAAAAGCTGGTTGGGATCCCAGGAGCCTCTGGAGTTGCTGACTAGCTGTTAGAGGAAGTCAGGATGGCCTCGTCCAAATGACAGCGGTGGCCGCCAGGGCTCATCTGAGACACCTGATTATGAAGATATATGGATCAGGGCAGACTTGCCATCACCCTCCCAGTCATACTTCCTCCTGAGCGATCCCTTCTCTCATCCAAAGTCTAACCCAGCCAACTGAAATTCAAGGCAAAACATAACCCCTCTGGGATCTGAGCTCATGTTTTCCGAGTTCTGCCAACACTTATACCGGCTTGCTGCATGAAAGATGACGTCTGGGAGGTGCACTAGCTGGGCTAAGAGTAGAGAGGGCAGCATGGTGGGTAATCACATAACTGTCATTTTTTTCTTCTCTTATTTTGTTTCGAGATGGGTGGTACAAACACGATTTTAATAAGTCAGTTTTAAACAGAAGTTACTCCTTTATCAGAGCAGAAAAAGAAGTCCAGGCAGACCGCTCTCTGGAAAGGTTCTCTTTGCCGATAATACCATGTTCTTGCCTAGGTAGGTTCAAGGGAAACTTCTGGTACAGTCATCTCTAACCAGACACATATCTGTCACTCACACGCGGATGCACAGGATTTGGGTAGGATGGGTATGCAATGTCCAGGACCAACCTGAGATGACTTCCAAAAGCAGCATGAGTTTAAGGCCATTCCTGAAGTCCTCCTCGATGTTCTCAATCTGGGTGCCAGCTTTCCTCAGGTGGGAATTACACCAGGCGGTGAAGGTCTGCAACGAGAACCAGACACTGCTGGGCACAGCCCCATTGGCAGTCAGCCCCACTCCATGCGGAGGAAACTGACATCCTACGCACTCTGGGGAGTCTAAGAGGCTGGAGCTCCTCCGGGGAGAATCTGGTGGGAAGAACAACTTGGAAAAACTAACAATTTTATTAGTTTCCCCTTTCGGGACAAAAAAATCATTTATTTAATATGCCAGCCTGAGGAATTTGTGCCTTCTGTTTAAAAAGGTACCCTGTTCAGGGGAGTCTGGGTGGCTTAGTCAGTTAAGCATCCAACTTCAGCTCAGGTCATGATCTTACTCACAGTTAGTGAGCTCAAGCCCCATGTTGGGCTCCGTGCTGACAGCTCAGAGCCTGAAGCCTGCCTTCAGATTCTCTGTCTCCCTCTCTCTCTACCTCTTACCTGCTTGGACTCTGTCTCTCTCTCTCTCAAGAATAAACATTAAAAAAAAAAAAACAAAAAACAACCAGGTACCACGTTCAGGGGCACCTGAGTGGGTCAGCCAGATGAGCGTCTGACTCTTCATCTCAGTTCAGGTCTTGATCTCACATTTTGTGTGATTGAGCCCTGCGTCTAGCTCTGCACGGACAGCATGGAGTCTGCTTGGGATTTTCTCTCTCTCTCTCTCTCTCTCTCTGCCCCTCCCCCCACTCATGCTCTCTTTCTTCTCTCAAAATAGACTTAAAAGAAAAAGGTATCACATTCACACCTACGCCTTCACCTTCTGAAAACCTCTTACTTTGTAAGAAATACAGACTACATCAGAGTGTGCTTATTCCCTGCACAACAAAAATAAGCTTGCTTGAAGAATGGATGAATAAATAATGTTTCAGGAATGTTCATAATGTCTTACTTTAGAGCAGAGGGTGGGCGGTATTGTGTCGCAGAAAGGAGAAGAGAGGAGGGGACCCATAACCACTAATTACCTACATCTAGTTTTTCCTGAATCCACAACAATATTAAGCTAGTAACTAAATTAATTAAACAAATTTGCAGTAGAGTCAATCATTAAAAATGATAATGGTGGTAGTAACAATGACTTCCTACTGGCATATTCCAGGCCCTGGGCTAGACCCTGGACTTCAAAGACCATTAGATACAGCCCTGCCCTGGGAGGGCTCACAGCCTAGTCATGTTAACAAATTATGAAGACAATCTTTAGCGGAAAGATGGACTATATATGAAGTGACATCCAAAGTCATTCTGTTTATTTTTCAAGCTGCTTTTAACTTGGCTTCCACTTGTGCACGATTTCCTGCCAAACCCATTTTAGAAGTGCTCCTGGCAGCTGCTGGCTAAGAATCCAAACTGTCCCCTGTCTCACAACAGCTGTGGGACTCAAGAACAAAATGCCCGGCACGTTACTCTGTGGGGAGACACATAAATAGGGTCTGTGTTCTAGATGACAAAATGAATCCCTAAAATATAAACAGCTTCCATGCAAGGCCACAAAAAGACACCATTTCCATACAAAAATGATTTTCTTGGGTAATAAAGATTTACAAGTCTGACTGTCAGTTTTTTTCAACAAATATGTGACGGCATTAAGTTCAAGGGCAAAAACGTAGGCATTTTCTTAGACTTAGAAGAATTCATTTTACTCTGAGAACCTAAAGTAAATAATTAGTTCTCCTAACACACATCTAAACTTTAGTTAACTCTAAACAGAAGAGCAACTTGAAACCATATACTTTAGATTTTTCCCCAGTCGATGGGATAGCCACTAGCCGTGCATAGCTACTTACATATAAATTAACAGAAGTTAAAAGAAATTAAAATGTTAGTTTCTCAGATGAACAAGCCACTTTTTTAAAAAATATAATTTATTGTCAGGTTGACTAAACTAGTCTTTGACAAAGCAGGAAAGAATATCCAGTGGAAAAAAGACCATCTCGTTAGCAAATGGTGTTGGGAGAAGTGGACAGCAACAGGCAGAAGAATGAACCTGGACCACTTTCTTACACCAAACACAAAAATAAACTCAAAATGGATGAAAGACCTAAATGTGAGACAGGAAACCATCAAAACCCTGGAGAGGAAAACAGGCAATAACCTCTTTGACCTTAGCCAGAGTAATTTCTCGCTCAGCACAAGCCACCTTTCAAGTGCTCAGAAGTCCTATGTGGCTGGTGGCTATTGAGCTGGATGGTGACCATACTGAACATTTCCAGCATCACAGAAAGTTCTATGGGACAGAGTTACCCTAGATAACCCAACTTTGGTGTCTACAGCTAAGACTGTTACACAGAGTCCACCATTTATTTATTTCAATATTAACTTTATCTATTTACTTTCTGAATAAGAAATAAAGTTCCTTGGTTCAAAATCCAAGTCAGGGAGCCTGGGTGGCTCATGGGGCACCTGGTGGCTCGGTCGGTTAAGCATCCAACTTGGCTCAGGTCAGGAACTCACAGTTCAAGGGTTCAAGCCTCACATTAGGCTCTGCACTGTCTGTGCAGAGCCTGCTTGGGATTCTCTCTCTCCCTCTTCCTCTTTGCCACTCCCTCACTTGCTCTCTCTCTCTCTCTCTCAAAATAAATAAATAAACTTAAAAGAAATTCAAGTGGTACAAAGGGTATGAAGGGAAAACCATCCCTCTCTTCCTATTCCCAGCCATCCAGCTCTCTCCCCCAGAGGGAACACACACATTCTTTTTTTTGTGTGTGTATCTTGTCCATGATCTTCAACAGATATATAAACACACAGATACACACGTTGTGTTTTGTGCCTTCAATACAAATCAGAATATACACAGTTTGGTACCTGTAATTTTCTTCCCCACTTAAAAAATATAACTTAGAGGTCATTGTGAATCAGTACAGATCATTTCTTTCCATGACTGCATAGTATTTCACTGTAGCACATAAACCACACTTTACGTAATTAGCTCCCTGTGGATGGACATTTAGGTTGTATCCAGTTATCCTTCAGTAAAATACATCCCAGGCCCCATTTTAAGCAAGCAAAACTACTTTACACATGGTTTGGGATTTTTTACTCACAATACTGAGACTAATTATATATCTAACCCGTTGGGACAGGTGTAGGAAAATAGGCCATGATTTTTTAAAATATAATTTATTGTCAAATTGGCTAACATACAGTGTGTACGTACAGCGTGATCTTGGTTTTTGGGGTAGAGTCCCACCGTTTATTGCTTACATACAACACCCAGTGCTCATCCCAACAAGTGCCCTCCACCATGCCCATCACCCATTTTCCTGTCTCACCTGACTGCCCATCAAGCCTCAGTTTGTTCTGTGTATTTAAAGCTTTGCGCAGTGGCAGTATCGTAGCCAATGAGGTTTATCCAAGGCGCGATTATTGCTAATTGTTCTGTGTATTTAAGAGTCTCTTGGGGCGCCTGGGTGGCTTAGTCGGTTAAGCGTCCGACTTTCGCTTGGGTCACGATCTCGCGGTTCGTGGGTTCGGGCCCCGCGTCGGGCTCTGTGCTGACTGCCAGCTCAGAGCCTGGAGCCTATTTCAGAGTCTGTGTCTCCCTCTCTCTCTGACCCTCCCCTGCTCACGCTGTCTCTCTCTCTCTCTCTCTCCTAGAAATAAATAAAAATATTTAAAAAAAAAAAAAAAAGAGTCTCTTGTGGTTTGCCTCCCTCTCTGTATCTATTTTTCCCCTTCACCTCTCCCATGGTCTTCCATTTAGTTTCTCAAATTCTGCATATGAGTGAAAATATATGGTATCTATCTTTCTCTGAAAGACTTACTTCACTTAGCATAATACCCTCGAGTTCCATTATCCATATTGTTGCAAATGGCAAGATTTCATTCTTTCTCATTGCCGTGTAGTATTCCATTGCGTAGATAAACCACATCTTCTTGATTCATTCATCAGTTGATGGACATCTGGGCTCTTTCCATGATTTGGCTATTGGTGAAAGTGCTGTTATAAACATTGGGGTACATGTGCCCCTATGCATCAGCACTTCTGTATCCTTTGGATAAATACCTCGTAGTACTTTTGCTGGGTAGGAGGGTAGTTCTATTTTTAATTATTTGAGGAACCTCCACACTGTTTTCCAGAGCAGGTGCACCAGTTTACCTTCCCACCAACAGTGCAAGAGGGTGCCCGTTTCTCCACATCCTCTCCAGCATTTGTAGTTTCTTGAGTGGTTCATTTTAGCCACTCTGACCAGTGTGAGGCGGTATCTCAGTGTGGTTTTGATTTGTATTTCCCTGATGATGAGTGACGTTGAGCATCTTTTCCTGTGTCTGTTGTAGGCCGTGATTTTTAAAAATCGATTTGACAGGCAAAAAATATAATTACATAAAACATTTGTAGAGTTCTTTTTGTTCAGATTCCACTTAAAATGAGCAACTACTGCTGGTGCAAATACCTTATCTTGTGACCACGTGATTTAAGTCCTTTCATAATAAAAGTCTCAGAAACACTCCTGGATAGAACCCCAAAGCTGCTCATGAAATCCATGCAAGCTTCCTGACCCCGCTATGCAACGCTGTGGAGGTCTATTTGATCCTACCTTTTTATAGGTCTACATGCAGGGAAGGTAATTTACCAGAGGTAATTATTCCTTTGTGCAAATCCAGAGAATGAATCTAATCTAAAAGGTCAATTTATTTAGTTAAGTCTAATGAAGGGTCCCTATCTTTAATGATCATTCTTAAGAGCCAATAAAGGTGGTAAGTAACCAGTTGGAATGTGAAGAAAGGACCCCGACAGCTCTGAGATAATAGCTTGCAAAGGGGCCAGTGCACTCTGAAAACGAATGTGAAGCTTTATTAGAATGTTTAATTTTCATTCTATTTACAGTTTTAATTACCATGGTCTATAAGGACTGTTCTTACACATTTCCAATCGTCCTCGGTTTCTCTGAAAAGCCTGCTAATTACGGAGGAGACAAAGCAACAACAGCAAGAATAACCCCCACACATTTTACCTGAAGGCTCTTTTGTGGGTTCTCTTGCTGGTTGATAGCAACATTCATCTTTAAAGTGCATGGGAACTAAATCTTGGAAGACTAACATGGGGGAGGGTAAGTCCACATGGTTTTTGAGGCAGGCTCCTTGGGTCAAATCAGATGTCCTTTCTTAGGAGAAATGATACTCTATGAACCAGACACAGCCCACCAGGAAAAGAGGCGACTGTCTCCACAGGTCACAGCTCAACCCAGAAACTGTCAGGCTGCAGGTGAGGTCCTCCAGTCTCCTCTTCTGCTTCCTCTACCTCCCTCCTGGAGAACAGCCCGTTCCCCACTCCTCTCCACCTAGCAGTAAGTATCAATGTTTTCTGCAGCTCAAAGACAGGCACATAAAAACAAAACTTTCAGGGCCATACAAAGATAACCAAGATGGGAAACCAAAGAAACATCTACAGATGTTCCTGACTTATGATGGTTCGACTTCTAATTTTTTTACTTCACATCGGTGTGAAAGCCGTTCACATTCAGTAGGAACCATACTTGGAATCTGGGATCTGTAGTTTTTCCTAGGTTCATGCTATGTGGTACAGTCCTCTCTTGTGATGCTGGGCAGGGCCCGCAGCTCCTGGCCAGCCACAGGACCACGAGGGAACACAACCAATACACGAACCAACATTCTACACCCATGTACACGGCCCTTCTGTTGGCATGGTATTCAACCATGAGATGGTCAATACTTTATTATAAAACAGGCGTGGTGTCACATGCTCTTGCTCAACTGCAAGCTAACAGAAGTGTTCTGAGCATGTTGAAAGTTGGCTGGATCACTCTCAACAATAGCTAAAACATGGAAAGAGCCTAAGTGTCCATCAACGGATGAATGGATCAAGAAGATGTGGTTTATCTATACCATGGAATACTACATGGCAATGAGAAACAATGAAATCTGGCCATGTGTAGCAACATGGATGGACCTTGAGGGTGTTATGCTGAGCGAAATAAGTCAGGCAGAGAAGGACAAATATCATATGTTTGCACATATAGGAGGATTAGGAGGAACTTGACGGAGGACCAAGGGGGAGAAGAAGGGCGGAAATGGTGGGGGAAAGGGAATAAGCAAACCATGAGAGACTCTTGAATGCTGACAAAAACTGAGGACTGATGGATGTGGGGGGGAGGAGGGATGGGCATGGAGAAGGGCACTTGTGGGGATGAGCACTGAGTGTTATGTGGAAACTAATTTGACAATAAACTATTTGGAAAAAAAAAAAGAAAGTTGGCTGGATCAACTGATGAATGGATCAAGAAGATGTGGTTTATCTACACAATGGAATACTACATGGCAATGAGAAAGAATGAAATCTGGCCATTTGTAACAATGTGGATGGAACTCAAGGGTGTTATGCTGAGTGAAATAAGTCAAGCAGAGAAGAACAGATATATGTTTTCACTTATAAGTGGAACAGGAAAAACTTAACAGAGGACCATGGGGGAGGAGAAGGGGAAAAAATAGTTGGGGAGAGGGAGGGAGGCAAACCATGAGAGACTCCTGAATGCTGAAAACAAACTGAGGGCTGATGGGGGTAGGGGGAGGGGAAGGGGGGGTGATGGGCATGGAGGAGGGCACTTGTTGGGATGAGCACTGGGTGTTATGTGGAAACCAACTTGACAATAAACTATAAAAGAAAAAAAAAAGAAAGTTGGCTGGGCTGAGCTAGGATGTTTGCAAAGTTAGGTATAGTGAATGCGTTTTGGACTTACGGTATCTTCAGTTTATGTTGGGTTTGTCTAGATGTAACCCCATCTAAGTCAAAGAAGATCTCTATCTCCAGAAGGGAAAGGCTAATAGTATTTGGAGTTCTTATCACCTTCTAAAGCAGCTCACATGAAAACAGAAAAGGTGAGAAGGCAGTGGAAAGCGCTGTCTTGACATGTATATTCCTTAGACAACAGGGGCAAATATCAGCATCTCTTCCCGAAAGAGAAGGAATCACCACCAGTGAGGCACCGGCCAGGATATGCGGTCATGTGGGCACAGATTGGTCTTCCTGGCCATACAGTCATGCCCTGGCCATGGCACAAAAACTCTTCAAGCAACATGGTGCGAAGGAGAAGGGCCCAGAGGTGAAGTTCCCATGGTTTGTAGGAGTAGGTTTTCACACAGAAAGCCTGAAGGATATTCAATCAGCAGTCCCTCCTCTGTTATATTCCTAAATGTAATCCAGAGGCCCAGAAAATGTTCTCCAGCCCCTGAAACATGGCAGCTGAGAACAATATCGGTTGAAGGAGTTTCCCAGGAGTACCTGTTACCAAGAACTGTTGGTCCCATTCAGTGGCTGGTGAGGCCACTCCTTTCATGAAGAACTAACTTACTGGCAAAGTCCCTAGTTAGTCCACAAGAACTATAAGACTATTGTCTTTCTCAAAAGTAATTTCTAGGACAGTGTGCTAAATGGTGAGAAAAACATACTATGTCCTCACTGAAATGCTGAGAGACGCCTGTGTTACTGAAAGTTATACATCTGCATTTGATTTCTTTCTCAATTAATTAAGACTACAGACATAACCACCCACATTGTAGACTTTTCCACAGAGAGAAAGGGAAGGTCGTCTCTTAATTGAGACGAGTAATAATTCTGGTTATTGACATAACAGAAGTTCACATCTCTATCCGGAAGAGATTATTACCCAGATAAGGACAAAAATCCATCTTGAGTCTGACATGGTTGTCTGAATAGGAGTCCATTTCATGCTATCAGTTAATGATTAATTCTTTCGGCAATTCGGTTCTGGGCATGGTCTGCCTAACTTTTCAATTTACTGTTCTGTTTTCTCCAAACCAAAAATACGGCAAGACAACATCTACACATTTCCTTCATGCTTTTTAAACTAGCTTTGACTCTGATGATAATGACATAAAATATTCATTTCAGATCACATTTCCTGAAACATGTCCCCAGAAAGGCTTACAGGATTTTTCTGAAGGAAATAGAATAGGGCCCACTGAGGGCTGGGACATTCAGGCAGAGCCCATAGCATGAGGCTCAGGGGATAGAAAGGTCTTAGCTTTCAAGCCCACCAATTATAAAACAGCACTGCCTGTCAGGTCCAAATCAGTCTGGGGCAGTGTCAAAGAGCTCTGTGATTTTGAGACTGCCGATAGCTCGCTTTGCTTTGCGAGTGAAGACATCAGGAGGCTCACCGTGTGGATCCTGGCCTGCATCTCGTGGGGTGGGATGAACTGGCCCCAGGTAAGCCGGGGCAGTGGGCCCCAGGAGAGGTGAAGGTCAGGCCCGGCCCCGCCTGCAGTTATGGCTCAGAACCCAGATTCTATTTCTGACTCTGAATCTGTATAACTATTTGTCCTTCATGCCCTGACACTTTCCCAGCTACAAAACATGGGATAACTGTCACGATCAACTCTATGAAATTGTTGAAAAGGTTATCAGGAGGAGAGGAAATCTGAAAGCCGGTCAGCCAATGCTACCTACTGCAGTGGTTCTGAACACTCTCTCACGTACACCTACTGGAAACTACTCTGTGGTTTAAGTTGATTTTTCTAAAAATGCTCCATTTATTTTTCTATTTACAATAATCACTTTAATAGAATGCTCTTTTCCACTTCATAGACTCCCAATTTGCCAAGATTCCTTCTAATCACTTTCCTGGGTTTTTTTGTTTTGTTTTGTTTTTCTAATATTTGAAAAGTAAGGAGTAAGGAGCAGCTAGAAAGCTGCAAATTTGTAAAATCTCTGGTTAAGGCAGAAGAGAGGGCCAGAGCTGTTCCTCTGAAGTAAATGTTGTTTCAGCTTTAGTGTTGAAAAAGGAGACACCACCCACACAAAGAGCAGGGAGCCCACTGACAGAGAAGGCAGAAATTCCCACCCCTTGTGGCCTGCAAAGGCAGAACATTCTGGTTCACTACAAAGCTTCACTGTCCCCTCAGCCGAGAGAGATTCCAGTCCACACACCACAAGAGGACGTGCACTGGGCGATCCATATGAGGGGCACTCCAGAATCATATCAGGAATCAGCAACACGGCCTTATGTGTAAATATTCAGACACATAAGCATCTTGGAAAACACTTAAGGAAGTGGACCCAGAAGTCACTCACAATATTGACTGGTCAGCACAATCATCTGATCTTGAGAAAAATCCCAAACTTTCAAGGTTGCCAAGTGCCCAGGTAGATCTTTTAACGACTCACACAACATTATAAAAGAATTTAACCAGAGAAAGAAGTATGTAAGCATTAAAGGGTTAATTTTAAGGATCCTGCTTATGCTACAACCAATTGCAAGATGTCTTGGAAGTCCATTTGGAGCCCCAATGTTCTCAAAAGTTGCATAACCAGAGACGTAACCACACAGTCGGTAGCCCTTTTATTCTCTGCCCACAAATCTCTACTTAGTGCTCCAAGATCCTGCTAGATAGCATGGAATGCGACAACTCAGGTCAGCAGTCGCTGAAAAACAGCAGCCCTAAAATCTGAAGCCTGGCTCTGTGATGGGCTCAGCATCTGGCGTGAGCAAGTTGGCTCCTCTCTCTGTAGCTTGTTCTTCCCCTAAGGAATGCACGGTTGACCTAATTCAACTGGTTGACGGTGATGCCTGATAAATTAAACAGAATGCAAAATATGTCACAAATATAAATGCTGTAGAAACACAAAAGAACAGCACTCAGCGATGGCAACAATTCAGAGAGGGCTGAGGTGCTCTGAGGTTTAATTTAAAAGGGAATTAAACCATTGCATAGAAAAACAGACAGCCTATAGTCACGATCTAAGTCTACGGAGCATGAGATATTCCACCTCCAATAACTAAGCATAAACTAGCTGTTCCTTCGCACATTTTATAAACTGTTGCAGGAATACAGAAAGAAAAGGGAGGCAAGAAGGTCTGGGATCCAAGAAGCCAGAAAGATGCCAGGCCTACATCTTTCCCTGATTTTCCACAAGTACTCACACCACCGGTCAGAGAATAAAGAGCATCATTAGCATCTTTAACTTCTTCGAGGCACAAGGTGTTCAGAACCTTATTTTTGGCTGATAGCAGGAAAAAATTATGCCCATGTATTTTTTTAAATGTATTCCCAAGAGGCAATTAATATAAAGGGTTACATTTGCATCAAGACTTGGTTCCAAATACAGCTCAGTATAAAGAGTCTTAAAACTAAGTCTTGTAAGGGGCACTGGGGTGGCTCAGTAGGTTGAGCATCCCCCTTCAGGTCAGGTCACGATCTCACTGCTCATGAGTTCAAGCCCCATGTCGGGCTCGGTGCTGACAGCCCAGACCTGGAGCCTACTTTGGATTCTGTGAGCCTGCTTTGGATTCTGTGTTTCCCTCAAAAATAAACACATAAAAAGTTTTTAAAAATTAACTCTTGTAAAAAGGCAAATCCATTTCATCCTGTTGCAAATGGCAGACACACACTAGTTTCTCAGGCTTTCATATGTCTGCAAGCACACACCAAAATGACCACAGTGGCCTCTAATCCTGTCTTAATCACCTCTGTATCACTCACAGAACCCAACACCCAGCAAGCATACCTGATTCACACAGAGAGGACTAGCACTTATTCGAATTTTCAATACTTCAAACAGTAGCAATTCAGTCATAAACAAGTTAGAAGCTCAACAGTACCAAAATATTGCTTTTTAAAAAATGTTTATTTATTTTGAGAGAACAAGCAGGGGAGGGACAGAGAGAGAGGGAGAGAGAACTCCAAGCAGTTTCCATGCCTGACTTGGGGCCAGAACTCACGAATCGTGAGATCATGACCTGAGCGGATATCAAGAGTTGGGTGCCTAACCAACTGAGCCACCCAGGCGCCCCCAAAATATTGTTTTTATTAACTTGAGTCCCAGGGACACTCAGAAATACAAAGCTAATTACTCAAAGACAAAGTTAGTGAGGAAAAAAAGCAGCAGCCTTTTCCCATTGATTCACAGGCCCCCCAACAAGCTATCAGCAAGCAGGGTTCGGGGTCTCTTGTACCCAAAGTTAGGATATCCCTAGCAATCTCAAATGTGGGGAGGAGGGTAGAAGAACCCATGAACAACTCAAGGGGGGGCTGTCCACATTAAGAGTCCTCTAGGGACTTGGTGGGAAAACAGAAAAAATACTGTCAGAAATACCTGACGTGGGACACCCCCTGAAAAAAAACAGTTACAAACAGAGAGGGAGAGAGGCAAACCATAGGAGACTCTTAACTACAGAGAACAAACTGAGGGTTGATGGAGGTGGGGGGGCAGAGGAGAGGGGAAAATGGGTGATGGGCACTGAGGAGGGCACTTGTTGAGAGGAGCACTGGGTGTTGTATGGAAGTGATGAATCACAGGAATCTACCCCCAAAAACCAAGAGCACACTGTACACACTGTATGTTAGCCAACTTGACAATAAGTTATATTTTTTAAAAATAATAAAATAAAAATACTGGTGTAAGTGATACACTTATAAGCGGGGGGTGGCTTGGCTCTGTTCTCCTGACAGTGCCTGGAGCATAGTACACAGGAACTATTTGTTCAATAGGATCTCATTTGCCAGACTTTCTGGGACCGAGTAAAGAGGATAGCAATCAGATTTTTTTTTTTCTGACTGAAAAGATAAAAAAGACTGAGGAGTTTAAAATCTGTTATCTGCTCAAGTTCCAGGTTTTTAAAAAATTATCATGTCAAACTTCATTGCGGAATCCTTAAATGTTAAAAGAGACTCTGTAATCTTGCCAAAAAAAGAAGAAGAAAAAAAAACCTTGTAAAAAATAAAAGACAACCTCATGGCTGAGGGTATCCAAAAATAGAATCACACTAATGGATGATCTTTTAAGTGGGTAGGTTAAAGATGGCTCTCCCAGCATTTGGAAAGATAGTTCTACCCATGTCTGGTTTTCATCAGAAATTCTGAACCGTGAATTTTAGGCTTCAGCCACCAGGTTACTAAGACTGACTTCCATTTAGGTCCTGGGCTGTTCAGAATACATAAAGAAAGATTCTATAAAGCCCTAAGGCTGCCTAACAGGGAAAAAAAAAAATGGTTTTCAGGTTTTTTTACAAAGCCAAATCTAGCCCAAACTGATCCGGCTCGAGGAATGGCCTCTCCGGTATGCAGAATCCCCTCTACAACTTCCAGAAAAGAACAGAACAGATTAAAGTTTCTGAAATTTGGAAAGGGGTAAGGAAAGCTAATGAGGCTACTTTGTATCGGGAAAAGTCTGGGCTTCAACGGGAAACCTGTGCGTTGCCTCCTATGCTATTCCAGAACTCCTGTCATAGATAAAGGAGAGCAATGCAAATAATTCTTGCCTATAGGCAAGAAAAGCATTCTGTTCGGTATAGGGACCATCCTTCTTTCTGCCATAGGAAAATGTCTGCTGCCCTTTGGACATTCATCTTGCTATTTCCTAATCTTTGGAATTAATCTTTGTGCCTGTTCTTGGGATTTTCTTTTGAACCACTCGTAACTCCTCCCCATTTTTCTTTGTTAAAAGTTAATCACATTTTTAACGTGCATTCTGTTTTGTACTTGTGTGAGAGTCATGGTTTTTAACTGTACTTAAGAATTGTCTTTTAATAGTTCAGGCTTTAGGGTCTTTTTTCTAAAGAGAGGTCAACCTTCAAACACGCTGAAGTATTCATTATTCCAATCGAAATGTTACTGATTTCAACGAAGACAAGAATGACCTGTGGAACTGACATCTATCATTTGCTGATCTTAAGTTACGGTATGTTTCCCTTGTCCTGTAAAAATGACAACTGTCCTAAGTCTCGGCTTACTGGATTCCTTTCCCATGTCAAAGCCTCCATTTAAAGTCTAATATGTGTCCCCATGTTCCCTCTCATACGAATCACCATAAATAATCCTAAATTTGGGTTGAATTATTTAGCACGTTTTCCTGTTTCATAAAGATCTTACATTTATCTAGAAGCTCAAGTATTTCCATCTGTTAATTTCCTCCCCCCAAGAAAATTTCCCACAAACATTTTATCACCACTTACAGGAGTCCTTATTACTCATGCTCTCGATTTTCATTTCTCAGCTACAGTTACTCATCTCTGCGTCCCTATTATCAGCAAAGTATGTGAAGTAACGCAGCAAGAACATCAAACACTTCTCTGCTCCACCGATTCTTGGAGTTTTGAAACAAAAAAAAATTGTTTCAAATTTTTTCAAAACAATTTTTATATAAAAAATTTATAAAATTTATCTTTAAAACTTTTTATTTAAAAAAAGTTCTAGCGTTATCCTTCTAAAGGACTGTTAGCAAATGATCTTGGTAAACCACCCCTCCTTTTAACTGTTAAATGGAAAAGAGCGCAGGTTAGAAATAGGCAGATTCTTTCCAAACTATTCTAGGGCTGGAAGCATATGTTAAACTAAACCAAATCAAGTATCTTCAGTATCAAAGTCTCAGTCATTCTTGCTCTAAGAGATTTTTTCAAAAAGGTGGGGAGGGGGCGCCTGAGTGGCTCAGTCAGTTAAGCGTCTGACTTCGGCTCTGGTCATGATCTCACAGTTCATGAGTTCGAGCCCTGCATCTGGCTCTGTGCTGACAGCTCAGAGCTTGGAGCCTGTTTCTGGTTCTGTGTCCCCTTCTCCCCCTCTGCCCCTCCCCTGATCATGCTCCATTTCTCTCTCTCTCTCTCTCAAAAATAAATAAATATTGGGGCACCTGGGTGGCTCAGTAGGTTAAGCGTCCGACTTCGGCTCAGGTCATGATCTCACAGTTCGTGGGTTCGAGCCTCGCGTCAGGCTCTGTGCTGACAGCTAGCTCAGAGCCTGGAACCTGCTTCAGATTCTGTATCTCCCTCTCTCTCTGACCCTCCCCTGCTCATGCTGTCTCTCTATCTCTCTCAGAAATAAATAAAAACATTTTTAAAAATTTTAATAAATAAATATTAAAGAAAAAAAATTTTTATGAAGGGGGGTAAGCTCAAAGTAGCACATGGAAGCTCTCGGGTGCCTGGTCAGCCAAGACAGAGCATTCCCCAAGGCAGGAGCCTGACTTAGCCACCGGCCGGGCGTTCTGCAGGGTCACACCTGCCTCCCTCCAAGCTGGCACAAGCTATGTGGAGAATTCCTTTGAGGACTTTCTGGTAAGCAAGCATCTAACGCTCCCAACAAACAGCCTTACATATGATTGATCCTGAGCTATGCTTCCCAAAATAACTTGTTCCCTTGCAGCCTGGGTAATCGTGTGCAAGATGCAGCTCTGTGACAGGGCAGACCCAACTGTTGCTTGGTTTTACACAACAGCAACATTTATTATACTTTTATTATTCTCTTCTTGAGGATGAATTTAAGGCTTTTCTTTGGAAAAACAAACTGATTTGTTTTGGAGCCTGCTTTGGATTCTGTGGATTCCATCCTTCATCCGGGGAATGGAGGGGGCAGTTCACCATAATGTTACTAGTTTCAGGGACCCAAACAAATGGCTGCCTCTTAAGGGATTAAAGCATTCACTTAGAATGAAACAGCTCTCTGAAAAACACCACATTCTCCGCATTGGTGTTTTGGGTCAGAGCGCGATCCTAAGTGAGGAAGAGTCCCCATCAGGTACGTCTACAGTGTTCCTCTCTATGTGGGAAAAGCTCGGGTTAGCAGAAGGGGTGAAAAAAGGGGAGCTGGGCATTTCCAAAGTTCCTGCTCACTCCGCCCTGGAGAGAACCAGGCTCTGATTTCTTCCTTCAAAAAGTTCTTGCCTAGGGCTCATGCTGAGTGGAGAGTGTTCACAAAAATATACAATGAAGCCTTCATATCATGAGCCATTTCAGACAATTACATACTATGGTACAAAATTCATACACATATGCTTCCATACTATAGCATAAAGTGTTCTAGTAGACAATATGGCAAAATGTTAACACCAGTTTTCTCTAGATTGTGACTTTTAAAATTTTCTTATCCATATTTTCTGTAGGGAACGTGTATGACTTATGCAAAAATGTATCTTAAAAAAGTAACTTGGGAAATTATATACAATTTGTTAGCCTAGATTTCTTTGGTCTTCATCCTGGCTATCTGTAATTATGCTAGCTAGCTTTACTTCATCAATCCTCCTTAGTTTTCCCTGAAAAAGAAAAACTACATAATTGGATACAATTAAGCAACCCCAGATTCCTGAAGTTAATCAATAGAGTGCTGCTTCAGGATTTTTTTTTTAAGTTTCACATTAAAATCCCTATTTCGACATCACATTTCAAAACCCTAATGGAGAAGGTACACGCTGTCCAAGTTCTAGGACCGCGGAATAGAAATCCTTTGGAGTCCATAATATCCAGTTACCCAGATGCCAGGTACAGCAATAGAGCCCACTGTCACACACCAGGTATTTCTGACAGGATTTTTTCCTGCCTCCTCACCAAGTCCTTAAAGGACTCCACCAGCGACAGCCCCACCTGCGTCTGATTATAGAAACACAGGAAATTTTTACAGTAATCATGACTTTATCACACAGTAAATGTGCTTATCATCACTGCGCTCCCAGATTTTCAATATACATGTTTTCAAATATAAATATATATACCTATATAGGTATACACACACACACACACACACACACACACACACACACACACACAACTTAAATTGCCTAAAGAATAAAGCTAGAGTTTGACTCTGGTGACTATGCCACATATTAAGATAACGTGTGACCCTTCATTTTTCAGACTTGCAAAATAACACAGCACATATTAACATCAAACTGTCTGAAGTTTGGGTCTACACAGTACTTATGAAACCATATAGATAACATATCAAATACCAAAAGCACATGGCGGCATGCATTTCAGAGGGGGATCTGACCCACCACTGGGGGTCAGTGGCTCCGTGTCCCTCCACACACAGGGCTCCACCCCACGGCTCTCTGCAAGGCTTGGTCTTCTAAAAGATACATGAATTAAAAGATTCGGAAATTACTAGACTCTAGTATATAAATGTGTCAAAATATAATAAAACTCACTTCACCATTATCTGCATTTTTCAAAGTTCAGAAATAGACCAGTACTCTGAGAAAAGGCATTGCTATCCTACATATACATTACTTGGGTCTCAACATTATTTTTTTTTAATTTTTAATGTTTTATTTATTTTTGAGAGAGAAAGAAGGAAACAGAGCACAAGCAGGAGAGGGGCAGAGAGAGAGGGAGACACAGAATCCAAAGCAGGGTCCAAGCTCTGAGCTGTCAGCGCAGAGCCCGATGCGGGCTTCAAACTCATGAACTGTGAGATCATGACCTGGGCCAAAGTCAAATGACTAACCGACTGGGCCACCCAGGCGCCCCTCAACATTATTTTAGTGTTCTCTGAGGCTCTGCATGTACGTCCTCAGAACACAATGACCACAGAGTTTGCGTCCAGCTTGGACCACTTCTGAAAGTCAGAGGAAATATGGTTATTACTATGGCCCCAGCTGAGACCTTCCTGGGCGGACTTGGATGCAGTCTCCCTAACTCTTACTCCACTTTTTCGTCATATCCCTTTATGAAGAACAGAAGACCTGAGAAACGAACACCACATCATACACCTTAAGTTTGTACAGCGTTGTATGTTAATTATATCTCATTAAAGCTGGGGAGGAGGGGGGGATATAAAATAAGTAAAATGAATTTGTTCAAGGAGTGAGATAGCCTGTAACTGCGGCATGCATGCACCCCACCCCCATCACTTTCAGGACTCCCCAAGAAATGCACACATGTAAGCAGGCAAGGGCCTGATCTAGGTCTAAATAAAATCCCCGGAAGCAGTTTTGGCAAGACTGCCCCTAAAAATAACCTTTCCCCAAGAACCCTTTAAATGTCTGTTCTCTCCTTCCTCCGGCTGTACTCTGGGGGTGGTGGAGGAAATAAAGATACAGAAGTATCAAATTCAGCATCCTCAGACATCTTCCCCACCTCCTGTCTCCAATCCAAACTCCCTGTCCAAAAAGGTGAAAGCAGGAGTCATTCGAACTAAGAGGGAACTAGACCAATAACCCTGAAAGAGGTTATAGGGTCATTTTATCAGATCAGTTTGCAGCAGGAGGAGAGAGATACTCCTTACACACAGCGCACACTCCTATCAGTACAGACACATGGGCACAAACTCAGCAGTGAACCATTCACATTTGCAGGACGCTAAGAGGCTTTGCCTCTGCCCAAAGCACTTCACGCTAGGCAGCCTGAAATCTATCCTGAGGGTTCTTCCTGGAATTAGACAATGGGGTTATTGTACAAGAAAGGTTACCTTTAAAATGCGGGTGACCTCTGGAAAGGCAGGTCTTGGGAATCTTTTCACTTAAAGGAAGAAGGCAAGGGATGCCTGGGTGGTTCAGTAGGTTAAACGTCCGACTTCAGCTCAGGTCATGATCTCACAGTTCGCGGGTTTGAGCCCCGCATTGGGCTTTGTGCTGACAGCTAGCTCAGAGCCTGGAGCCTGTTTCAGATTTTGTATCTCCCTCTCTCTGACCCTCCCCTGTTCATGCTGTCTCTCTAAATAAATAAATAAATAAGTAAAAAAAATAAATAAATAAACAAACTTCAAAAAGAAGATTAAAGGGAGAAGATGACAAATGGCCTCCTTCAAAGTTCTGCTTTGTGCTGACTTCTTTCAAAATTTTTTTAGGGAATAAAACACTTGTTGAACATAAAAACGTTTTTCCTTTTAGAACTGGGCATGCCTGGTAACCATTTCACAACATATGCATATATCAAAACATCCTATACACTTTAAATGTATACTATTTTTATCTTTCAATCAATTACACCTCCATAAAGCTGGGGGGAAAAAAGAATCAGACATCGCCATCCATGAAACGTGTTTTCCTTGGCCAGCTGGGTTCAGAAGGATTCACTATGCTCTGCATTCACCCTATTTTTGTGTATGTTTGAAACTTTCCACAATGTGAAGTTAAAGAAAAGAAGAATATATTTTTTTTTTATTTTGTTTATTTATTTATTTAGAGCAAGCCAGGAAAGGGCAGAGAGAGGAGAGTCCCAAGCAGGCTCCACACTGTCGGTGCAGAGCCCAATGTGGGGGTCAAACTCTTGAACCGTGAGATCATGATCTGAGCTGAAGCTAAGCGTCGGATGCTTCACCAACCGAGCCACGCAGGCGCGCCAGTAATTTCTTTTTAATGTACAGTCCTTGGCACTGCCACTTCACAATGTTCAGGCTGAATCTTGGTGGGATCCCAATCTTAGAGAATGTTCCCGTCCACTAAGACATCGTGCCTGCAGGGGGAGAACTGATCTGTGCTCTCGTCTCTTGGATTCTCATTTGCTGGTTCCAACAGAGAGTGGACTCGAGTTCTTAGGCATCCTGAACTCTGGCTTCTTTTGGAACGGACTCAGACAGACCAGCAGTTAACTCCAAAGGTATGGCCTTAACAGAGTGTCCTATTGAACTCTATCCAAGATGTTTTGTTAGCTTTTCCTGTGGTGCCTTTTCTCCTCCTGTGATACTTCTCTTGGACAAATCAACTGCAACAGAGCCTGACCTGGAGAAAAACCTTTGAATGACAGTATTTACCATGCCCTAAAATTTAGTTTTCTCATTTCATCAGATGCTCCCAGGCGTATGCATTTAGGAATGAAAAATTCACAGGCACACACACCCTTCCACATAGGCGGCAGGTTATTGGTAAGTGAAAAATTAGGAATACAGAATCCCAGGCTTCTACTCGGAGTTGTAGGTTATAAGTCTGCGTACAAAGCAATTATTTAAAAAAAAACAGAAAATGTTTAGTAGTTCAAAGCACAGCCTTCAGAGTTAAGCAGCCTGGCTAAAAAACTCAGCTCTACCCCTTCCGGACCAGAGGATGCCATAAAATATCAGCTTCTCCGCATGTGATAAAGCTTCTGTTGTGAGACAGGGCTGTATCTTTGTAATCTGGAATTCGGTGTGTGTTTTCGGCTACACTTCCCCACCTCAACAACCCTTGGGCAAATCACTGGCTCAAAAGGAGAATAATACTCCGTTCTCAACAGCGTTGTGAAGATTGAATAAAATAATATCTATGGTTAAAACAGTAACTGGTAATTCTGAATAAATAACTGCTCTGCCCTATAGTTTGGAATACTAAGGATAATAGGTCAAATCTCCCCCCCCCCCCCCCCCCGCTTTTTCTTAATTCTTCACATTATCACTTTTACTGCCTTGGAATTTTTTTTTGTTTTGCTGTTATACTGAAAACAAAATTTTTCGTAAATATCTTTCCATTTCAAAATTTAACAGAAGAGATCGAAGTATGCAATAAAATAAACAGCCACTTTCTACTTCATAAATTTCCAATAATAGAAATTACATAGTTGCAAAATGTAAAACACATAGCTTTGCGTTTTTCCAACTAACAAATCTTTCCCCACACCCCAGCCCAATCTGACCCTTACCCTCTCACCCCTGCCTCCTCCCAAAAATGTGTTTGTTTCAAAATAGAAAAATATGATCCTCTGTATATGACCTCTAAACTGATTACAATTCTGAATATGTCCTTCATCATTTTTGTGACCAGTACTCTCCAACACCCCAAATACTACTAATAATCTCTAAAATCCTTAAGACCAAATCTCTAAATGAGGGCAACAATTCATTTCACTTCCTTAATTTTATAAATAACATAGAAAAAAAGGAAACCTATCTGAGGGTTAAATTCTACATGTAGTAGAAGATGAAACAAAGTCTACTGTTTTCAGCAATCCTCACGAATTTTTAGACAGTCTTCCTCAGGAAAGCCTGCCACTGGCCATTTCAACTGCAGTTAAGTGGTTCATGCCATGGACCTGAGCATATCACCATAAATAATTTCTTACGGCTTTTCACTTCCTTTGAAAGCATAACTCAGCTCATCGGCTAAAAGATATCCCATCCCACAGTGCCAAATCCCTGGGTTTCTCTTCCAGCAACTAAATCAATTCAAATGCCACATTCAGACTGGCGAAGCTCAACTGGAATACCAAGGTGAGATTTCTCCAGAAAGAAAATCAAAGACGCTGCAACAGTTCAAGTGCTTCCAAGTCTTCTAATGCATCCCCATCTTCACGCACAGGAGTCTTGCTCCCAGGTGCAGGCAAGGACACTGCTTCTTCTAGAGCCATTTTTTTTTTTAATGTTTATTTATTTTTGAGAGAGAGAAAGACAGAGTGCAAGTCGGGGTAGGGGGGCAGAGAGAGAGAGGGAGACACAGAATCTGAAGCAGGCTCTAGGCTCTGAGCTGTCAGCACAGAGCCCAACGCAGGACTTGAACCCATGAACCATGAGATCATGACCTGAGCTAAAGTAGGATGCTTAACCAACTGAGCCACCCAGGTGCCGCCCCCCCTCCCACCCAGAGACCTCTTGTCTTCTCTAGATCTTCTCCCATGTCCCCCCTCCTCCATAGTTTCACCATTGCCTAAGAGCAGGTAACTCCTATACCTAAACCTCTAGGCTTGACCATTCTCCTTGATATTTCCATTGGATGTCAAGCCCCCAATCCAAACTTCACATCTTTAACTTCTATCAAACCCAATAATCCCTTTACCAAATGAACACCAAAGGCATTAGAGATAAGGATAAAAATAATTAGAATTCAATTCTATGGTTTGGCTATCACATGGTATGGGTCAAGGATCTCAAATATAGCTGGACATAGTGGTAACATAGTTTTACTGGGTTGAATGGAAGAAATTGCAATTTTGGGAAGTCAAAGTGGTCAATATCAAGAATGTCATACATTCAACTTAGTATATGTAAAATAATTCAAAATTTTTATAAAGAGCAATGACAGTGCCTAACTTCTAAATACTTATTTTTGTGGAGCAGTGGTTCAGTAAGTTAAGCATCCAACTCTTGTTTGGCTCAGGTCACAATCTCATGGTTCATGAGACCAAGGCCCGTGTCAGGCTCTGTGCTGACTGTGCAAGGTCAGCCTGCGATTCTCTCTCTTCCTCTCTCATATACTCTCTCTCGCTCTCTCTCTCAAAATAAATAAATAAACTTTAATAACTATTATTTTCACATCTTATTTTACTATCATGAAATAACTTAAAGACTCCTTATGACTCTAAAAGGTAGGATTTCTTGGTTTCCTAATCTCAAATATAATTGTCTATATAAGACTCAATCACAATTCACATAAATACAGTTCTCATTTGCCCCAAACAAGGGTATATTCACCTCTTTGTCCATTTGGTCCTCAAAATCACTAAAAAAGGAGAGGTTTTTTTCCCAAGATTGCATGCCTTTTAAGAAAAAAATGGTCACAGACACTACTAAGAATCTTTTTTCAATGTATAATGATTCCTAGGGATTGTAACTAACACATTTAGCTGCTAGCAAAAACAAACAAACAAAGCAAGACAGCCCAAAGTCATGCTAACTTCTTAGTCTTAGACTTGGCATGTCCTTTCCAGGACACATATACTCTTTAGAATCACCCATGTCTATTCTCTCTTATCCAATTCCACTGGGAAGTACAGCATATTTTCCAAAAAATTGGTTTTACCACGTTTGGTATACAAAAACACATATTTGAATTTATACTTATCTGAATCATGAGTGAATTTGTAATTTTCTTCATTAAGTGGGTAAAGATTTTCAAGCTGGAAAATAAAACTGGTCATTTCAAATCAACTTCAGGTTATCAGAAACTTTGCTCATTAAGATGGTGACACATTATAATTTAAATAGATCTGCATGTATGAACGTTTAATTCCAAAATTGTCTAAATTGCAATTATTTTTAAATTAAGCAGCTTGTCTCTGAAGCTCAATCTTAGACTAAGAATTAAGTCAGACAACCCCATCATGTTGAGAAAAATACTGTAAGAAAATATTTTTTAAAAGCGCCACAGAGTAAGCATGAGTTGGACTTAATACATGTATAGCTGAAAGGGTTATAAAGTCCGCAAAAACAGGTTTTTAATTATTACATTTAAAATTTTTAATTGTACTAAATACTTTTCAGAAATAGAACTCAATCTTTTTCATTCCACAAATGCATTCAGAGTCTGAGCTGACTCAGTGCAGGGCCTGGGGAATGAAAGAGTGCTTGCCATAGCCCTCAGAGGGACACCAAGACACCACCACCAGGTGACCCATGTTCTAGAAAGCTAGCCTCCTGCATGAGGGGCCTGATGGAGGAGGAATTCCAGAATGAGCAGAGGAGGTAGGCGCTGAGTATAAGGCCAAGGGGTGAATCACTAATGGTGAAGACTGCTCTGTGGGGCTGGACCTTGAGCCTATGGGGGAGAAAGGAAACAGTAGACAAAGGCTACATGAGACCTGGCCTCACCAACCACTGGATGGGTCCAAATTCTCTCCTGATGGCAATAAAAAAACCACAGAGGAACTTTAAGCAGGAAATACCATGACCAGGCTTGTGTTCTTTAAAGACCATTCCTGCCAACATCACGGAGAAGAGCCTGGAGAGAAGCATGAGCTATGGAAGGGTGACAAAACAGGAGGCCACCACGTGAATCCAAGCAGGAAACACAGAAGTTCTGAAGACCTTAAAGTCTGTAACAGGTGGAAGGGGCCGGGTCCAGAAGACTTTAGCAGGTGGGCTCCATAAGACTGAGAGCTAGAGGGAGGCACCAAGAATAACTCCCAGGATCCCGCTTGGGTGACAGGGAGGAAGATGTCTCCATTCACCATGACAGGAAACCACGCAGGTGGTCCATTCTGGAAATAGTCTCTCCTTTCTTTCACCAGCCTAGTTGAACGGGGTGTCCCTCCTGTGCGCTTCGCACTGACCTGTCTCTTCAACTGGCTGTAAGCTCCTTAAGGCCTAAGGTAGTGTCAACTTGATTCTCTATCCCTGGACAGGAAAATGTCCAACGATGAAAGAAAGAATGACCGTGCCTGTGCTTCATTTATATTTTGTTCTTCAGTAGGGGTGCAGGTTAAAAAAAAAAAGCAAGTTTCTGATCTCGAAAATTGCAAGGAGGGGGACGGGTATGTGCCCCCAGATGTGCATTTGTGTAGAAAATGTTCCCCCAGACCTCTCTGGAAAGACCAATCCCTTGCACTGAAGATTTTTCTTCCCTTGGAATGTGTCTAGCACAGCAGTTAGCAAACGCTCCCCCTAATCTTTGCTCTCTGTTCTTTCTGGAAGAATTAGTACCGTTCCCAGGGAAACAGTGGTACAATTCTGACTGTCCTCCAACGTATTCCGTACCGACTCCTCTGCTCATCATGGTGGCTCCCCCGCCCACTCGGGGACTGTGACTTTTCTGTAGGTGTCTCCCAGCTGCAGCCTGTGACTGCAGAGCTTTCTGACAGCGTTCTGAAGCCACGTTCATTAAGTTTCCCAGCTAAGAATTATATCCGTCCTCCCACGCTCTTGGAGAATCTTCTTTTGAGTTCAAGTTTCTTCCCTGGTGAACTTGGCTGAAGGGGTGGGGCATGGCCCAGAACACATCCCAGCATCCCCAGGGAGGGTCTGAAGACAAAGAGTGACCTTTCTGCCTTACAACTTGTGCATCTGTGATTATCCACAGCGAACTAAGCATGTATTTGGAACTGTCCCTCAAGGGGCAAAGGTGTCTTGGCTCTCATACTAGAGTCTGCCTTTCTACGCCCATCGACATCCTTCTCTGGACATCAAAGGCCCCTTAGAACACCAGCCCTCCCTTCAAGTGATGGCCTCAGGGACACATGACTTGTCTGCAGCCTTGGAGCGTACCCCCCTGCCTGGGATAACATATCCTGTAAATATGTAGCTTTCTATCTCCTGGAGGGTAAAACAATTCTCATCTGTTTGCTTGTTCCTTATCGATACCACGGACTTGACTTTCCAGTCGAGGAGCTCTGACGGCGGGATTATGTCTGCTTAACTGGATTTACACAGCAGACTCCCGTGGGACCGGATGGGGCCATTTAATACTTTTATAATCCCTCCTGACCACTCTCAAATTGATGCCTCCCTCCCCATTTCTCCTACCAGCCCCTAGATCTACACCTTGCCACTCTACCCTACGGGTCCCATCTCAGGCTTCTGCCTGGGTCTCCTGGCCTCAGGCCCTCCCACATCCAATTCATTCTGCAAACAGTCCAGCTTCTTCAAGCACGGCCCTCTGGAGCTCCATCACCTGCGGCCCTGGTCCCCTGTAAGCTGGCCCTCTCTCTTCTCTCTGAATTTCCACCTGCATCATGAGCTTCAGCCAAGCCTGTCTCTTCCTGCTCCCCCAAGCACATCACAAGCAGCAGACACATCCAAGAATATGGAGCTGGGTGTCCTAGGCTGGCCACATAGGCTGGCCTCCTTGTAGGTTCTCACTCTCTAAGCTTGTCCCCATAGGCCTATGTCAGAGGGTGGTGAGAGGTGTCCAGGACACAAAAGGGGTGAGGGTGCTTTCATAGTAACAAAGGGGGACATAAACACTTATTATGATAACATCACACTCAACACTGCTCCTCTCCCTCCCCCCTACCAAAAAAAATAGGCTCTTCCCTCCACTTCTCTAGGCAGGAATGCCATTTCCTCTCCTCCCCACTCAGCTGATATTTAGTTACTACTCAAAATTAAGGCCCAGCCCAATCCCACTCCTTTACAAAGCTACTTCCTCATTATTCTCAACCCACAAAGACTTTCATGATTTGACCCCCTGTAATTTTTGCTCTTTACACAATCAGCACTGGCACTTAATGTTAAACAACATCTTATCTTCTAAATGTTCAAGTGTGTAAATCCTCTCTTTAAAAGTACATCCGGGGGCACCTAGGTGGCTCAGCTGATTGTGTCTGGCTTTGACTCAGGTCATGATCTCACAGCTCATGAGTTTGAGCCCCGTGTCTGGCTTTGTGCTGACAGCTCAGAGCCTAGAGCCTGCTTCGGATTCTGTGTTTCCCTCTCTCTCTGCCCCTCCCTCATTCCCTCATTCTCTCTCAAAATAAATGAATAAACTTAAAAAAAAAATGTGCATCAGGGGAAGGGGGTGCTGGGAAGTTAGTGTTTAGTGGACACAGAGTTTCAGTTTGGGTGGATGGAAAAGTTCAGGAGATGGATGGGGGTGATGGGTGCATGGCCAAGTGAATATATTGTCACTGAACTGTACCCCTAAAAATGGTTAAGGAGCACCTGGGTGGCTTAGTCAGTTAAGCGTCTAACTTCAGCTCAGGTCATGACCTCACAGTTAATGAGTTCGAGCCCCACATCAGGCTCTGTGCTGACAGCTCAGAGCCTGAAGCCTGCTTCAGATTCTGTGTCTCCCTCTCTCTCTCTCTGCCCCTCCCCCACTTGTGCTCTGTCTCTCTCTCAATCTCTCTCTCTCTCAAAAATAAATTAGCATTAAAATCTTTTAATGGTTAAAATGGCAAATTTCATATTATGTATATTTCACTGGCAATAAAAACACAGAAGGGTAACAAAGTCAGTAAGGAACAAACCTATGCTTCATCAGCCCTCAGCAGTCCAAGTGCAGAGCTAACCACCATCACACCAGTTGCTAAAACTAACAAATAGTTGCTACATAAGGATAATAACATTTGAACATGTATAGCATCTAGAGCCCCTTCAACATAAATTAGTTTAACCATTGGATCCTGAAAAGCACGAGGAGGTGAGAAAGGTCTCATGTATCTTTATTTTCTGGATAAAGAAACAGCAACTTGAAGGTTTAGGGCCTTGATCACGGTCAGAGAGTACCAGGGAGCGTGGGATTCCTCTGGGTATCATGAATCTGAAAGCTTCACAAGCGTTTCATTAACTGTTCACCTTGTTGGAACATACAGTGCCTTTTCGAGAAAGTTCACAAGAGTTTCATCAGCCGTTCACCTTGCTGGAACACATAGTGTTTTTTCTCCTAGGAAAACGCATGCAGAGGCAGACTGCAACGTGCAGCAGGAAAGAGCCTTCACCTTGTGCCCTTAATCACCAGCTTCTCTCCATGGAACACTGGGAGGGGCAACTCTCAGGTCCCTGGGCTCTGTTTAACCTGGACCCTGTGGGCAGCTGCTCTCACACATGTCCGTCCATGCTGCCTGAACTGACACAGCGACATATTAACCTGGATGGCAGGCTGAACAAGCCTTGCTCCGGGGTGAATGGTGAATCGGTCCATCTAAATTATAAATATCCACAAGAACTTGACTTTCCCTCCAGAATGATTAAAATCAGTGAGAGCTGCAAATATGGAATAAATGAACCACTCTCTCATTCTCTGGACAACTGGTAAAAAAAAAAAAAAAAAAAAAAAAGTTTATCCATCCTCTAGCCATAAACAAATTAAGGATGTAAGGACCCTTTATACTTTAAAACACACAGTCGTTTCCTTAAAAGGCCCATGCGAGGCTCCCAGAGTGAAGGACAGTGCCCCACGCTTACAGAGATAGCACACATATTCGGCATTGCTGTTCTGACAAGTCACCTCCCGATTAGGCTTCCGTTGAATTGAAGGTTGAACGAAGTTCCTTGGTTCCAAGAGAAGCTTGCTTCTAAATACTGAAGCTCTAGAAGTTTCAAAAGTCCACTGAAGACAGCCTGGCTTACATGAATATGAATATCCCTACCCCTGTTACTAAACCCCCCTGAATGAGGAGAGCCCTTTGAAATGCCTGTACATACTTAGGCTAAATTCAGTGTCTTCTGAATTGCCTCCTTTTGGAAAAAGTACCATGCTTCCTCCAAAAAACTGAAAATGGAATTACCACATGATCCAGAAATTTCATTTCTGGGTATAAAACCAACAAAACTGAAAGTGGGGTCTTGAAAAGGTATCTGTATACCCGTATTTATACCAGCATTATTCACAATAGGCAAAAGCAGTCCAAGCGTCCACCTACAGATAAAGAAACAAAAAGTGGAATATACACACATCGGAATATCATTCAACCTTAAAAAGGAAGGAAATTCTGACACAGGCTGTAACACGGATGAACCTTGCGAACATTATGCTAAGTGAAACGAGCCAGACTCGAAAGGACAAATACTGAATGACTCCACTTATACGAGTTCCCTAGAGTTAAGTTCTTAGAGACAGAAAGTAGACCAGGGGTTGCCAGAGGATAGCGAGAGGGGAGAATGCAAAGTTATTCTTTAAACTATCCAGAGTGTAGTCTTGGAAGTAAAAAGAGTTCAGGAGATTGCCTGCATAATGCAACAATATGGACATACCTAACTATGATGAACTGCACACTTAAACATGGTTAAGATGGTAAATTTTATATTATATGTATTTTACCAAATTTTGTAAAAATCATCGAAAAACAGAAAACAAAAAACAAGTACTCTACTTTATTAAGTCCTTCTGTAGCACGGAATTCCACACCAGGGAGCAAGGATTACCACAGCCCATGAGACTCTCTGAACTGTGGATATAATTAGGCACCGCATCCATTATAACGCCACAGACGTCATCAAGTGTTACCAGCATCTGTTGACAGATCTCATACCCAGCATATCACTGAAATGGCAAGTGTGGAGAAAGTAGCCCACAATAGAAACAATGGCATTTTATCCCTGTCCTGTTCCAACAGTTTGTCTCATACGACATAAATAGAGGCCACTGCCCGGCTACACTGAGCTCACAGTTCAATATTATTTTATTGACCTGAGTAGGTTCGATACCAAAAGGAGAAACACAAAAGAGTTCTCTTCTGGATCTGTTCAGACCTGTGTGCTAACGCAGTGGGTCCCCTGCTCACACCTGCAACATCTGGGACACTCAATCTATCTTAAGGGGGGAAAAAACAAGTTCTCACTTAAACTTAGCATTCTTTTGAATTGGGATCAGGAAGTATATCCACTTTTTAATAATATATGTCAAAGGCTATACAATTATCATAGTACATTCACGCAGGTATCCCAAACTTTAAAAAATTACAATAATTCCATTATATCAAAAAATATTGTGAATGCATTAAAAAAATTAAATATGGCAGGAGATATATGTCAATGTGGCTTCTGGAAACTGACATTAGCTCTATATAGCTATTGTACTGTTAAAAAAAAAACAGAAAACAAAAGCAGAAACCATTGTGATCAGACTATTACTCCTAAGAATGACGGGCAGACTACTCGCCCAATTCTTTAGCTATTTACTGTTTCCTATACAAAAACAAACAAACAAAGTTTAAAACAAAGACTTAGGAGTTAAACATGAAAATGTACCAATCAAAACTTTAGGAACATTTTTTAAAGAGAAACACTCATGCTAAAAATTAAAGTCACTTTTTAACTTCTTGCTGTTTGTCATTGCATCACCTAGTCCAGATGACATGTTCATAATCCCTGTTTTCCCTCACAGTGTCATTTAAAAAACTGTAGAAGGTTTGAAAGTTTAGTTTCCTTTATAGACTCAACTTCTATTTATCACTTCCATTCTCTTGTGTCCAAGAAGGTGGGGATGGTGGAAGTCTTAGGAAGCAAAGGTGGAGAGGGCATCAGAGCTTTAAAGTAACAACAGTGAATGTATTTTACCAGAGAGGGTAGACAACCAAAGAGAAATCTTGATATATAAATAATGCTGGGCTATTTGATAATTATCCGAATAGGGAGAGATCCTTCCAGCCAACACTGCTCACTGGGAGAGAAGTACAGATGTATGCGTGTCCCATAGTCATGCACTAATTCGCCATGTAATATAGCACACTGGCCCACAGTGACAGCTACTCAGAGCACTTCCCATGCACACATATGGTCAACAGAGGTTATTCACTTAAAAGGAGATCTTTAGAAAGGAAATCCACTTTGCTCCACCCCCAGAAAGGGGGGGGGGGGAAGTGTAGGGCACTTTGCTTTTGTCATGACACTGTCATGGGTTCGCAGGCCTGTGATGGTATGCCTGACTCCTCCAGGCTCTGTGCCCAGTCAAACAGGAGGTGGGTTTAGCCTCCCGGTGAACATTCTCTCCTTGTTCCAGCCAAGGGGATCAAGAAGAAACCTTGAAATAGTGGAATATTCCACTGGGCCCCCAGAGAGCGCCAACCAAGATGGGCAGGGAGCTTTCAGAGCTGGCTGACTCCTTCGTCCCCGTGTGCTTACCTCAATGAACCACAAATAGAGTGTGAAATAATTATTACTTCATTGGTGAATGCCTAGTGTTCACACAGCATCCTTCTCTTAGGAGCCCAAAACACTTAAGAAATGATTTGCAATATACTCTTTGGGCAGTCCTGTGACTATCCCAATGACACTGATGTCCATCTGACAGTTTTATTTGAGGAGGGACGGGCTAGGGGCAAATGAACACAATCGTGCAAGGAAGTATAACTCTTGTGGCCAAGGTCACAGACTCAAGAGGTCAGGAGCAGACTGACCGGAGACTCTTACAGATTCTGGTCTAACACTGGTTAAAGCAGAAACACACGCACTGCTCCTCTTAACATTTTTCGTTTTGTGACTCTTATATTACTTACACGCGCGCGCGCACGGACACGCACACTCGCGCGCGCGCACACACACAGGGCACCCGATTTCGTGCCTGTCCCTGGACGTGTTCTCCTACCTAACGGGGCGCGCGGGCTACGATGGCAGTGGACAACACAACACCTCCGCCGCGCGCCCACTCGCAGGTGCACGCGTGGGCGAGCCCGCGGGGACCGGGACACACAGACGCGCGGGTCGACCCCGCAGACGGCGGGCACAGGGCCCTTGCTGACCTTCCTCTGCTGCTTCTCCCAAGCCGGGTCCAGGAGCAGGTCGCGGTCCCACTCCTCCTCCTGGATCATGTACTCGTCATCTTCGTAGACGTAGTTGTACTGCACGCCGGGCTCTATCTGGTTCATGGCGCTCGGGGGGCCGGGGCTGCAGCGGGGCGCGCGGGGCTCGGACGGGCTGACGGACGGACGGACGGGCTGGCGGAGACGCGGCGGGGCCGGCGGGGCGCGCGGAGCTCGGCAGAGGCGCGGGCGGCGGACTGGCGGGAGCGGGGTGACCTTCGCGCGGCTCCTCTCGGGGCGGCACGCCTAGACGCTGGGTCGCGGGCGAAGCACCAGCTCGAGCTGAGAGCAGCTGCCGCGCCGCTTAATACCCGCGCCGCCCGTCACGTGGCCGCCGGGCCGCGCCCCCGCCCCGCCCTCCGCCCGCCCCCGCCCCTGCCCCTGCCCGGGCTGCGCCGAGCACGTGCTAGCGGGCTGGGGCGCGGGACCGCTGGGGGTGCCCAGTCGCGCGGCTGCCACAAACCTCCTTGGCCGCGGGCTGAGCCTGCGTGGCACCAGCCCACGCCTCCCGCTTACCCTTCTGGCTAGCGGTGGGCTTGGCTTGCGGGCGCCTAAGTCGGTTGCGAGGGGTGGGGGGAGGGGGCGGAGAGGGATGGGTGCATGCTGGCCAGGGCCGGAGCACCCCTGGCCTGGATCCGTGACCACCTCCAATGCATCCAAGTTTTCCATATATCATTTGCATATTCACGTTTTCCACATATTTCCATAGATAACACACACACAACCCTGAAAAGGAAAGTTTAAAAGCTACAGAATCCCCTCTTTTTTTTCTCCCCGTCATCACCTGGGGAAATCAAGGCAAGGGACTTGGATCAACCATGTTAAAATGTCAGGAACCAAACCAAAGGCGGGAAGTGTCGGGTCTCACCTGCCAGTCATAAATTTAAAAGAACTGACAATGGATGACAAGTAGCCAGTTTCGTGCTACACTGAAAACTCGCCTTGATATGTTGCACATAAGCCTCTTCATTCCTGTGGTTCTGGTTAGCTGTTCCCTGTCAGTTATGCCCCGGAGGAATCGAGGCGAGGTCCTTTAGGACGAGTAGGTTAAAATTTTCTTCATCCAATATTTATTAAGCACTTACTGTAATCCAGACACTGTGTTAGGCGCTGGGGTACTAGACATGAGCTGATAAGGAACTTGCCTTCTGAAGTTCATGTCCATATTGAATAAAAGTTGCCCACAGATGCTCCATAGCTGTTGGTGGTTCGAAACATTTTAATTTCTTAACATGGTTCAAGCTGAAACTATGCCTAGATTTATCATCGTTCTTTAGAATTTTTACATCACTTTTATTATTTTCAGCTTTTTGCAAAAAGACTTTGACAAGTTAGCATACACGCTGCATTAACATTTTGAGAAACGTACTCGCTTGAACATGAACTCCATGAGGGCAGAAATTTTGTCTTGTTCACAGCTGGAATTCCCAGCAACTAGAAGGATGTCTACTCCTTAGTAGTAGCTCAAATATTTGTTGAAGGGATAAGCACTCTTGGAAACAGTGACTGAACTAATTTGCCTGGATTTAAATTTAAGATTTTAAGTTTATAAAAACTTTATATTGCATTATAGTCATATTCTCTGAACGAGTTTATCACTAAACATTAACATACATTAGAAACTGTATCAACAGTTATAAAAACTGTCATCTCAGTCTTCAAGAATTAACTGGGGGACCTCAGATTCCAGATGAGATGGAATAAAAGAAGCCAGACTTACCATCCTTCCTGAAACACCAAAATCTAGGGGAAAAAGATCTATAAAACAAAGATTTTCAAGACATTGGTCATCAGGTAAAGAAGGATGGTGAGGGAAGGAAATAAAAAATATGACAACTATGATTGCCCCAGTTTATTGCCTAGAGATAGATTCTAAGATGCAGTACAGTAAAAAGAGGACCCAGGCGTAGTTCAACGGTTTCCCTACGTTGGGAGTTCAGAGAGACCAAGGTGTCTAGATTTTGCAAGACCCAATTACAGAAGAGGAGAGAGCTGCAAAGAGACAGAACCCTGGAGATTTCCAGAGACTACCCCTCTAGTCTGATCCGTGAATGCATGAGAGAAAAATACCTGAGGCCAAGGAAAGGAGCTGCCAAAAGAACTGGAAGCAAGGTCCTTGGAATTCATAAAGGGCCGGAATAGTTCCTGTTTACTTAGCCGGAGTGGAAAACCTCATAACTCACAGAGCATCACATGAAGTATTCAGAAGTGGGGGGAAATTACCCCTAAACTAAATGATATACAGGACCGGCCTGAAAAAGCTCAAAAGCGAGATCTAAAAGGACGAAAGTGTTTGTTTCCAAGTCACTTAACTCTGTCCCAGAAGAAAGCTCACAAATACGCAAAAACATTCAACACTTAAACCAAAGTAAAACTTGCAATTTCTGGCACCTATCAAATATTACCAGATGTGCGAAGCAGCAGGAAAGGTTCGTAATAAGGAGATCACTCAAAACTGACCCAAAATTGACAAGATAGAGTTAGTAGAAAAGAACAGTAAAGTAAGTTATCACTGGGGGCGCATGAGTGGCTCAGTCAGTTGAACGTTGGACTCTTGGTTTCTGACTCAGGTCATGATCTCGCAGTACGTGGGTTCGAGCTCTGTGTTGAGCTCTGCACTGACAGTGCAGGGCCTGCTTGGGATTTTCTATCTCCCTCTCTCTTTGCCCCTCCCCCCTCAAAAATAAATAAATACCCTTTTTTTTTTTTTTAAGGAAAAAAGTAATTGTCCCTGTATTCCATATATTCAAGGAGCTACAGGAAAAATTGTGTTAAGTAGAGACACGGAAGGTGCTGGGGAAAAAAGTCCCAAATTGAATATCTAGAGCTGAAACATATAACATCTGAGTTTAAAAATACACCAAATGGATTTAACTACAGGGTACACCACTGTGTAAGAAAAGATGAGTGAGCCTGAAAACACAGCAATAGAAATAATCCAATATGAAACCCAAAGAGGAGAAAATAAGCAGAGAATCAATGAAGTGTGGGAGAACTTGAAGCAGCATAGAATCTGTGTAATCGGAGTCCCTGGCGGGGGAGCGGAAGGAGGACAGAAAAAAATAAAGAAAAAATGGCAGAAGTCAAGATATGAATAAGGAGACTTCTACTGCTGGCGCAGATGGAGTAAATGAGGGCCCGGATCATCTCTTCTGAAATAACCCCTCCCTCAAAAGACAAAATATTTGAAACAGTGGTTTTCAGGACACTGGACAGCAGACAATGAAGTACAGGAATTCTGAGAGATGGGAAGTGAATGAAGAGAGTCCTCAAATGGCCTCAGTTTACAGCCTTGAGAGAGCCTGCAGGCCAGGACATTGAGGTAGGGTCTAGGGTTCTCAGAGTTGAGGACATGAAGCTGAGAGTCTAAGCAGAAATGTGGCTGGTATTCACAGGACAGTGTATCAGAGTGGAGAGCACCACACAGAGCTCTGGAGACCTTCAGTGTCTCGCTATTTGGCAGAGTAGTGAGCAGAGCAGAATTATAAGGAAACAAGCCAAGTGCAGGGAGACAGCCATCTCAGAGGAGTAAGGGGAACGGCGCACAGCACTCACGCAGGGCCAGGCGGGTGTCTGCTCCAACCTCAGGGCAGCGAAAACTCATAATTCGCAGAGCTATGGAGCAGAGTAGAGTACTTAGGAAGGACTTGCCTCAGTACTGTGGAATTAATTATTCCTCTGCTACTTGTAGAATGAGCATGGCTCTAACAGCCTAGCAAATCATCAGTCATAAAACATAAAAGCAAGACCCAAAAGGATAAAACTGTCACCAAGTGACTGAACTATTTCCAAGTCACTGAACTACACAACAGAACAAAAGCTCAGGAACATTTATAGGAATACAAAAATATCCAGCACCCAACAATGTAAAAACCACATTACCTGGCAAACAATCAAAGATTCCCAGAGGTGAAAGAGGGAGAAAAACATAAGCCATGGTAATGAGAATAACAATGAATCAAAACTGACCCAGGGCTGACACACAAGTTAGGAACCAGCCAAGGACATGAAAACAGTTATTACTACTATGTTCTGTATATTCAAAAAGTTAAGTAGGGGCACCTGGGTGGCTCAGTTGGTTAAGCTTGTGAGTTTGAGTACCACGTCAGGATCTGTGCTGACAGCTTGGAGCCTGGAGCCTGCTTTGGATTCTGTGTCTCCCTTCGTCTCTGCCCCTTCCCAGCTCGTGCTCTGTCTCTCTCTCTCCTTCAAAAATAAATAAACATTAGAATTTTTTGTTAAATTAAATAGAAACATGGAAGATATGTTTTAAAAACCTAAGTGAAACTTTTAGACATGAAGACTACACCATGTGAGATGAAGAATACTCTGTGGGATTAAGTACAGATTAGACATTGCAGAAGAAAAGATTAGTGAATTTGAAAGCATGGAAATAGAAACTATCCGAAATACAGAGAGAGAAAAAATAATCCAGAAGAATGAAAAGAGCTTCAGTGACCTCGTTGGAGCGGTGATCCACCGTGAGTCCTGAGGATGCCTACATATTCTTGCAGGTATGCTAAAATTGCAGGACCTGGGCACCGGTTTATCTAGGCCATCTATCAAGGTTGTATTTGCAATGAGCAACCTTGACAGATGAGATAATGTCTACCCATAAATAAAGAGCAGTCTTGCTGCTTCTTGCTATGAAAATCATAAATCCCCAAGTTCAGTGTTCCTCTCTTCTAATGAAACCCACTGTGTGAACAGGCTACCATTGGATCTTTTGCGTCACCCCTGTGAAACTTGGGAATTATGGAAAACCAGCATGAACAGTGAGATAGATCATATTCAGAGCCATAAACAACTCTCAATAAATTTAAAAGGTTACAAGTCTAACAAAAGTAAGCTTTCAGACCACAGTTGGATTAAATTAGAAATCAGTAACCAAAAGATCTCTAGAAAATCCCCAGATATTTGGAAATTAAATAACATCTAGGTAACCTAAAAAATCAAAGGTGAAATGGAAAAAGATATTAGAAAGTATTTTTTTTAACTGAGTGAAAATGAAAACATAAAAGATCAGAAGTTGGGGGGTACCACTGAAACAGTCCTTAAGGAAAAATTAGTAGTATTAAGTGCTTATATTAGAAAAGAATGATCAGGGCACCTGGGTGGCTCTGTTGATTAAGTGTCCAACTTTGGCTCAAGTAACGATTTCATGGTTTGTGGGTTCAAGCCCTGCATCAAGCTCTGTGCTGACAGCTCAGAGCCTGGAACCTGCTAAGGATTCTGTGTCTCCTTCTCTCTCTGTCCGTCCCCTGCTCATGCTCCATCTCAATAAATAAAACATTAAAAAAATTTTTTTAAAGAAAAAAATGATCTTACATTAATGACCTCAAGCTTCCCCCTTAGAAAACTAGAAAAAAGAAAGGCAGAATAAATCCAAAGTAAACAAAAGAAGGAAATAATAAAGATCAAAGTTGAAATCAAGAAAACATGTAAAACAGAAACCCAGTAGAGGAAAAACCAAAAGACATCAGTAAAATTGATACACTTAAAACCACATTGATTGTTAAAAAAAAGAAAAAAAAACACAAATTATCTATATCAAGAATGAAAGAAGTGACATCATTACAGATTCTATAGATATTAAAAGAATAATATGTGAATATTACTAACAATTGTATGCCAATAAATTCTGTAGCCTAGAGGAAATCAACAAATTCCTTTAATGACACAAACTATCAAAGCTCATTCAAGAAGAAATAAAAATTCTGGATAGCCCTGTATCTATTAAAGAAACTCAACTGGTAGTTTAAAACTTCTCCCATCCATCCCACCCCAAACACACATAAAATATCTTAAGAACAACATGCCTTCTGTGGTAAATTTTGTCAAACATTTAAGAAAGAAATAATACCAGTCATATACAACCAGGAAACAAAAGATAAAGGACTGCTTTCCAACTCATGCTATAAGACCAGTATGAGTCTGATACCAAAGGTAGATAAAAATATTACAAAGAAGCTATAGGTCAATATCTCTCATGAAAATAAATGCAAAAACTCTCAACAAAATTTTAGCAAATTGGATCCATTTTCATTAAGTGAGATTTATTCCAGGAATTCAGGATTGGTTTGAATATTCAAAAATCAATCAATTTTTACTGTTTTAATTGAAATATAGTTGGCATACTATATTATATTAGTTTCAGGTGTAGAACATTGTGATTCAACATTTATGTACATTGTGAAATGATCATGCTGAGTATAGTCGATCATCTATCAACATACCAAATTATTACAATATTATTGACTATATTCCCTATACTATACTTTACATCTTGTGACTTGTTTATTTGAAAACTGAAGTTTATACCTCTTGACCCTCTCCACCTATTTCACCTATATGTTATCCCTTTCCATTCTGGCAACCACCCATTTGTTCCCTATGTTTATGACTCTGTTTCTGTTTTGTTTGTTTGTTTGGATTTTTGATTCCATAGGCAAGTGAAATCATATGGTATTTATCTTTCTCTGTCTGATTTATTTCACTTAGTGTGATACCCACTAGGTCCATCCATATTGTCATTAATGGAAGGATCCCATTCTTCCTTATGGCTGAATAATATTCTATTGTTAAAAATATATATCACATTCTTTTCATCCATTTATCTATCAGTAGACACTTAGGTTGCTTCCATATCTTGGCTGTTGGAAATAATACTGCAATGAACACAATGGTGCATATATCTTTTCAAATCAGTGTTTTCATTTTCTTTAGATAAATACCCAGAAGTGGAATTGCTGGACTATAAAAACAGATAAATTTAATTTGCCATATTAACAGACTCAAAAAGAGGACCCATATGATTATCTCAATAGATACGAAAAAGCATTTGACGAAATCCAACATCCATTACTGATAAAACTCTTTGCAAAATGGATTATAAAGAAACTTCCTGAAGCTAATAAAGGGGATATAAAATTAAAAAAAAAAAACAGAAAAACTATAGCTAACATCAAACTTACTATTAAAAGCTTAAATGCTTTCCCTTTAAAATAAAAAATGAATCAGGACTAAAACAGGTATATCTGATATCACCACTTTTATTCAATATTGTACTAGCAATTCTAGCCGGGGCAATCAGTTAAGAAAAAAAAAAAGTCATCCAGATTAGTAAAGAAGAAATAAAACCCTTTATTCACAGTGATCATCTGTGTAAAATATTCAGTGGGTTCTTCAAAAAAGCTACTAGACTAATAAGTGAATTTATCAGTGCTGCAGGATACAAGATCAATGTGCAAAAATAAATTGTCTTCAGAAATCTCTGGGTCTGGTCGGCTTTATTGGACAATTCTAACAAAATTTAAAGATGAAATAACTCCAGTCCTACAGAATCTCTTCCAGGAAATGGAAGAGAATGGAACATTTCATTTTATGAATTCATTTATGAAGCCAGCATTACCTTGGTACCAAATCCAGGCAAAACAAAACAATCCAAAACATACAAATGAAAACAAAACAAGAAATAAAGAAATAAAACTACAATCCAATTTCCCTCATTAACACAGATGCAAAAATCCTCAACAAAATATTGGGAAATGGAACTCAGTAGTGTGAAAAAATAGTAAAAGCACTTGCAAATCACATATATGCAAGTCACATAAAACCAGAACGTATATCCAAAAGTATATTAAAAACTCTGCACAATGGTAAGAAAATGATCAGTTCAGTGAAAAGATGGACAAAAGACTTGAACAGAGAAATCATTAAATAGGATATACAAATAGCAACTAAGCACATGGAAGAATGTTCAACATCAGTGGTCACTAAAAAGATGCAAATTAAAGCCAGGAGGGGGCACCTGGGTGGCTCAGTTGGTTAAATGTCCGACTCTTGATCTCAGCTCAGGTCTTCATCTCAGGGTCATGAGTTCGAGCCCCACATTGGGCTCCACACTGGGCGTGAAGCCTATTTAAAAAAAAAGAAAAAAGAAAAAAAAGCATGATGAGATACCACCCCCACCTATAAAGACATCTAAAATTAAGAAGTCTGAACATGTCAATTGTTGGCAAGGACATGGAGGAATTAGAATTCTCCTATATTGTCAGTGAGAATATCAAATGTTACAACCACTTTGGAAAACAGTTTGACAGTTTCTTAAAAAATTAAACATATGCCTACACATAGCTCAGCCATTCCATTCAACATGTTATGTTCAAAAGAAAGGAGTGCATGTGTCCATACCAACAATTGTACACTAATTTCATAGCAGCTTTTTTGCAGCAACCAAAAACTGGAAATACCCCAAATGTGCATCCATGGGAGAATGGATTAACAGTTGTGGTAAATTCATAAATATAATACAATTCAGCAATAAAGAGAAATGAACTATCTCCAAATAATGATGTTGAGTGTAAAGAAGCAGACATAAGAAAGTCTATACTGTATGATTCCACTTATATAAAATTCTAGAAAATGCCAACTAGGGTGAGAAGGGAGGCTTACTAGGGGGCATAAGAAAACTTTCTGGGGTGCCTGGGCGCCTCAGTCCATTAAGCACCCAACTCTTGATTTCAGCTCAGGTCATGATCTCACAGTTCATGAGACTGGGCCCCGCATCAGGTTCTGAGCTGACAGCACAGAGTCTGCTTTGGATTCTCTCTCCCTCTCTCTCTGCCCTTCCCCCACTTGCACTTTCCCTCTCTCTCTCTCAAAGTAAATAAATAAACTTTAAAAAATAAAAATAAAAATTAACTGTGTATTTCCCTGTTGCCTAGTTCTTCCAATGTATCTTACAGGTTTCCATTTTAAAATTCTGCCCATTTTGGGAGATCCATCTAAAATGCCTTCTCCTCTAAAACAATGCCTATTAATTGAAGCCCAAAGTGACTCACCTCTACATTCTAAATAACCTTTAGATATGTAACTAACAAGTACTGCTTTTAATGGTAAAAAATAATATATATTTTTACTCCTTTATCTAGAGGACTTACTTTGTACAGTTTGAAATACCAATTACACCTGATACAAAAAAAAACAACAATATCTGCTAGATGTGCATAATTTTTAAAAAAAATTAATAAATACAGTTAACATTTGTTAATTGCTGTATATCAGGAACTATGGAGAATGTTTCAGATGCTACCTAATTTAAATCTCACAAAAACCTGTGACCAAAGTAAGTGTAACGATCCCCACTCACAGAGGGAAAACCTATAGCTTAGGGAAATTAAGTGACTTGCTCAAGATGGTAGCACTAACAGTTGGCAAAAGCAGACGTTGAACCCAGGAGTGCTGTTAAACACTAGCAGGTGATCTTAGGGGATCTGGTTGAGATCAACTAACCAGCAACAGAACCACAGTTAGAAGTCACATCTCCATTCTCACCGTCTCTTCATCAAAGTTTCTTTGAGGTCAACTGCCTCAACTCTCACCCTGCCATTCTCTCACCTCAAGCTAATGAAAAGTCCCATGGCTCAAGAATCACAGTCTCAGGGAGCCTGGGTGGCTCAGTCGGTGAAGCGTCCAACTTCCACTAGGGTCGTGATCTCACGGTTCATGGGTTTGAGCCCCGCGTCGGGCTCTGTGCTGACAGCCAGCTCAGAGCCTGGAGCCTGTTTCAGATTCTGTGTCTCCCTCTCTCTGACCCTCCCCTGCTCAAGCTGTCTCTCTCTTTCTCTCTCAGAAATAAATAAAAAACATTAAAAAAAAAAAAAAGAATTACAGTCTCTCTCCACACCTCCAAAGTATCCTTGACATGAGTAAGAATCCAAATAGCCTGCCAACTAGATTCCAACCTTCGTTGTCTCCTCCCTTGCTGGTTTCTTCCTTCCATCATCGCCTCCTATGATGGCACCTTCCCAGTCTTTCCCGCCTTTCTCAGGCCTTCCCAGTCCCCTTTCCATTCTCCTGGTTCACTGCAATCACACAATCCTTGCTTCCCAGAGAAACTTACATTTGATTTCATATTGATTGTATAAGATAATAACTAACATTGTGAATTACCTGTTCTTTCTTTCTCTGAATACATATATTTAGGCCATTTTTATATATGGTAATAACTTGTAGATTCATAGAAACTGAGGAATTTCAGGTCCAGTAGATATTCGCTAGGCCAGCTCCTGCCCGCTATAGGAATCAACTGAAGAATACCATTTGAAGAAAACCAAATGAAGAAAACATTTTTAACTTGCTTACCTGCATTGTTTCTAGACCTATCAGGTGGCTGGTATGACTGGGAAATAATTTTCTAGTTGCAGGAGACTCACCACCTCAGAAGTGACTTACCTGGAAGTAGATTCACTGAATCTTAAATTTCAGAGATCTTCGCTTATACGGCCTTTCGAAGACTTTGTACCAAATTTTGAGTTCATAATTTTGTGTTCTTTTCTCTTAAATAAGGCCCACCAAACTAAATAATCTATGGGTCCCTGCACTCATTTTTGGAAAAAGTAAGGTCGCCTCTGCCCATTAGTAGTTCCATCTGTCTTCTGGAGCTAGAGAGAAGATGTCTAACCTGATTCCACACGATCATGTTTCAAATATTTTAACACAATCAGCAACAGGCAGAAAGTTTGTTTCTATTATCTCATGACACTTGTTTACCAGATTTTTCGAGATTAATAATATTTATTAAGGGCTCTTGTTGTAAACACTGTGGTAGTCTTGTTACATAAAGTGTCATTAAATCGGCACATCCACCCAGGAGGAAGGGGCTATGATTCCCATTTTACCAACAAAGAAACTAGGATATGAAGAGGTTGCAGAACATGTCCAAGGTCACACAGCTCAAACGTGAAGTAGATTATTACAAAACCCATATATTCAACAGCTATGTCATAGTACCTTCTTATGTTTTTTTCCTGAACACACTCCAGTGTGTGTGTGTGTGTGTGTGTGTGTGTGCGTGCACGTGTGGGTGTGTGCGTGCGTGTGCGCACACGCGTGCAGGTTTCTAAAATGTGAACTCCATGCAACCTTTCTGGAAAGGATTTGTTATTACTTATCAAAAATTGTAAATATACTCTTTGACCCAGAAACTGTATTTTTGTGAATCTAGATAGATTATGGACAAATGTCCATGAATCTCTCAATTTTGATGTCTGTGATTTAGAAACGAAAGACAATTTTCAAAAGCGATTGATTTTGTGGAAGAAAATTATACGTGCCTATAAAATGTTTTGCATTTAGAAGAAAACACTCCAAACTGTTCTTACCAGAGAACCAGGGAGAATAGGTAGGGGGTGGAAAGATGCGGGAACTTCAACTATTTATTTCATACAGTTTTGTACTATTTGTTTTTTACAACGAGTACATGTTACACTTATAATAAATGAGAGCTCGTATTTCTCGAGCTGTGCTCTCTCCAGCTCAGAGAACAATACACGACCAAGAACTGAACATCACATCCATTAATCCAGCTTAACTTTGCATTTAATTTTTTTGTCCGCCTACAGCTGGTTTCTATTGAACTTCCCATCAGTTAAGATACCTAGGTCTTTTTCTCACAGAACCAGAAAGCGGTGTGGGTAAAATGACACGAGATAAAAACCCAATCCAATTGTTGTTACTTATTGCCAAGAACAGACTTAAAACAACAGCAAACCTTGGCATTTTCCACATTTGTTCGTGCATCAACCCACATCCTCTTTTCTATTGATGATTATATTTACAGTTCTCTTGAGTTGCCTGAAGTTCAGAGTCCCTCAAGGAAGTGAAAAAGGACAGGGGGGTGGGGTGCAGATACAGCTATTCAACAGCACTTTGAAAACATATTTCACTTTGTTTTTTTTTTATAACTGTACATTTATAAATGGAATGCTTTTCCCTAACCTTACAAACAATTAGTGTTGACAGATTCTTGCAGAACCTTTCAGAGTTTTGTACGTATATTCACACAACATGAGTATTATTTTCTAAAAACTTAAGATAGGATTAAACTACATGAACTAGTATGCAGCATCTTGCATCTCAGACGAGATTGGTACGTTTAGGGTGGGACAGCCATAGGCTATATACCTCTCTATATCTTTCAGGCAGATCATTCTTCCTAGAGGCAGCACCATCTCAATAATGTTTATTTAACCTCTTGACCATCAGTCTTTGTGTGTATGCAGGAGGGATAGAGAAGGGAGGGATATGTGTCCTCCTGAAATTTCAGAAGGCAAGGAATATCGGAAGTCCATCTGCTCCAAAATTTACATCCCAAATACTCCACTAACTGGAGAGCCATTTAGGATGTAGATGTTGTTTTTGCAAATTACCTTCACATCACAGCCCGGAAAGCACCGGGTGACAGCAGCCCTGTCTCACGCATTCCTGGACTTCACATCCCATTGGCTCAGTCCACCAGGCTCTAGACTCAAGTGCATGGCTCCTTCACACCTTGGATTGTTACTCCAGCTCTTAGTACCTGCCTCAATTCTTTGCCCTTGTTTGGGCAATGCCTTTGGACTCCCTCCCTTCCATCTGACTCCACTTCCCCCCGTTCTCCATTTTGGCAGATTTGAATTTCTTTTTTTTTTTTTTTAAAAAATTTTTTATTTATTTCTAGGAGAGAGAGAGAGAGACAGCGTAAGCAAGGGAGGGTCAGAGAGAGAGGGAGTCACAGACTGAAACAGGCTCCAGGCTCTGAGCTGGCAGTCAGCACAGAGCCCGACGCGGGGCTCGAACCCACGAACCGTGAGATCATGACCTAAGCGAAAGTCGGACGCTCAACCGACTAAGCCACCCAGGCGCCCCTGCAGATTTGAATTTCTAAGGAAGAGACCCTCTCCCTGCCACACTTGCCCTTCAGGATCCACTGAATTCAGGTTAGCCCCAGGAGAGCATTCTCCTGTGGGGGCCGGGAGGTTGGGTGACATACAGGGTGGGTGGACCATTTGCAAACACCCATTTGTGCCAACTAGTTTATTCGGGAAATGTTCAAGACGACTTGGTGAATTTGAGTTTAGGTTCTAGGTAGTCTAATTTAATTTGAACTTCTGGAAAATGAGAACACTCAGGTGGGTGGGAAGTAGGATGTGAGATAAAGGGCAGAGCTGTGCTAGAAGGGAACAAGGAGGAAGTGAAAGAGGTGGGCCATGACTTTTGCATGCTTTCTAATTTTGATGGAACTTGGGTGACGGAATAATTCCTTAAAAGCGACTTTATGGGGCGCCTGGGTGGCTTAGTCGGTTAAGCGTCCGACTTTCGCTTAGGTCATGATCTCGCGGTTCGTGGGTTCGAGCCCCGCGTCGGGCTCTGTGCTGACTGCCAGCTCAGAGCCTGGAGCCTGTTTCAGTCTGTGACTCCCTCTCTCTCTGACCCTTCCCTGCTCACACTGTCTCTCTCTCCTAGAAATAAATAAAACATTAAAAAATTAAAAAAAAAAGCGACTTTAATGCCGTGTTATATATCACATTTAAATGCCGTATTGACATATTTTTGGTCCCTTCGGCTGTCCGTGTCTGAATTTTAGATGTCAGAACTAGTATAGGAAAATGTACGAATAATATTGACCACATGTCAAGGGCATGCTATTTGCTAGGCAGGTGCAATAGAACAGCCTCTGGCACATAGTAGACCATTAAAAGGAATGACTGTTAACTCAATGAGTAAATCAGTGCCCAGGCAGTAAATACTGCAGTTAGGATTCAAACATATATCTGCCCAATTTCAAACTTCTTAGCCCCTGTGAGTCTATCTCATTTTAGCTGGTTGATTCTGATCCAGGCTGCTCAAATATCCTCTGATGCAATTCATGAATTTAGTCTAGTGATTCTCCCCAAGAGAATACAAGGAAACCCAAGGCAAAAGAATTTACCAAACAAGTGCTTGGGGAAAGGACGTTCAACTCTTGTTCTTGGATGACTCACCTCCCTGGGCCACTCCAATTTAAGAATACTCCGATATAACAAGAGGGGAATTGTCTTTGAATCAGCTCTGGCTTAGCCAAACAATTTGGACAAGGTAGGTCAAAAAGTTCACTTCTGTATTCAGCACGTATTTTTTGAGCCTGTTCTAAGTATCAAGGACCATGGTTGGTGCTTGTGATACCAAGAACAAAGCAAATTACTGTCTTCCAAGGAGCTCACAGACTAAAGGAGAGAGAGTTACACAAAGGAAGGGCTGCAATACAATAATTTAATACTTGTAATGGAAATATATTTAAACATGTACAGGAAGACAGGATTCAGGTGAGACAAAGCAGACTTTTCAGAGGAGGCAGGGTCTGAGCTAAGATGTGAACGATAAGCAGGAGTTTCCCAGGTACAGAAGCTGAGGTTGGTGCTTAGGAAGAAAGAACAATGCTTGCAAAGGTGTGGAGCCCTGGTAGAGAGAGCCCTGAGCATGAGAGTCTGATAAGAGTTGGCAGTGTGGGCAGAGCAGGAAATTCTACTGGACACGTGGGCACATAGCCTGGTCCACACCTGGGGTGGCACCTTGTATACCACACTGGACGGATTTGTTCTGTAAGCCAGGAGGAGCCCCTGGAGATTTTGCCCAGGGGATCATAATTGGTTCATCAAGTTAGAAAGATCATCCCAGCAGCAAAGGATATGGTGGGAGGGAGGACAGTGATAATTGGGATGGCTCTGGGAGACATTTGGAAAGTAGAAGAAGATATTTTAATGGATTCAGTGGAGGCAGAAGAAGAGAGAGAAAGGAATGTAGATTCCTTCCTAGTTCCTGATTTGGCCAGTTGGGTACATGTACCATTCCTTGAGACAACAGACGGAGAACAGGAGCAGGTAGTATGGAGAAGGAGTGGGGAAGATGGTGAATTCATCTTAAGACGAGTCCAATAGTCAGACTCAACTTGTGATCTCAAATGCAGGAGAGAGATCTGGTCAGGAAAGGCTTGGGAGGCTTCAGCTCTGGCATGGATGGCTCATTGACAAGGTCCCGCTCAAGCATGTTTGCAGAGGCGAGGTCCCATGCTCAGAACAGAGCCTAGTGCTGGGACCACCCTTCACTAGCAGAGATTTCAAAAAATAGTTACTGTTAGCCTGCATTTAATGAGGTTATACAGATCTACTGAATACACTAAAGGGCTGGTTGTTTTTCTTTGGCATAAAGCCTGAAATTTTCCTGTTCTATTGTCGTTTTCATTATTTTGCACGTGGTATTGAGCAACGTGCTTTCTTTTTTCTGAATGCTCATACAAAATATGCTTCCTTTCTCAAAAAATCATAAAATCCCCAGGAATTTTTATTTCCTTTATCAGAGAAAAGTCTTCAAATGCATCTTTTTAAAGACCCATTACTCTGTGTCTCTTACCCAATCCCTCATAATGGACCCTGAGAGTCTGAATACAATGAAAAGCCAGGCAGTGGAGAAGATACAGAAAGACCACAGCTGTGGGGCTATTAAAGTTCCCTCCTGGAGGACTGGACGATAATAAAGGGACAGGATGATGAGTTTTTTTTTTTTAAATATTTTTATTTATTTCTAGGAGAGAGAGAGAGAGACAGAGTGAGCAGGGGAGGGTCAGAGAGAGAGGGAGACGCAGACTCTGAAACAGGCTCCAGGCTCTGAGCTGGCAGTCAGCACAGAGCCCGACGAGGGGCTCGAACCCACGAACCGCGAGATCATGACCCAAGCGAAAGTCAGTCACTTAACCGACTAAGCCACCCAGGCGCCCAGAGTTTTTGTTGTTTTTCTCAGTCACAGAGATAAGCCAGGTTCCAAGTCCCTCCTGTAATTTAGTCCTTAGGGCAGCTCAGCTGAAAATAAGACAGTGCTTTGAGGCAAAAGGCAATACAATTTTCTCACTTGATAGAGTCTTAGAATCGGAAACTCGCTTCTAAGAGCAGAAAGAGTACATTCCCCACTTGAAATTTTATTTTAAACGCCACTTTGTGCTTGGGTTAATTGCCTTTGGTCTAAAGTTCTATGGTAGACGGAGGACCCCGTTTCTTCACCTTCTCTTCTAACATGGGAAATAAAGGAGATACAACTTGCAGAGAATTCGAGATAGCGGACTCTAGAAATCAGGTGTAGCTCTCACACTTCACAGATCAGGATACTGAGGCCGAGAGATTAAGGGGCCTGCCCCCACTCTAACCATCACTGCCATCTGGAGTAGCGGTGTGCTGGGGCAGAGAACTGGAATTAGAGCAGGCTGACCCAGGTCCCGGCTCTGCTATGAGACTCCAGGAAGCCTTCATTACCTCTCTGAGCTAGATTTCAATACATACAGAAAACGAAAACCTTGAGTTAAGAAATCTCTACAGTCACTTCAAATTCTAGCATCCGTGAGCGCTTTCTTGTTGGTTGCTTGGTTGGTTGTGTTGATGTGTGTATTTTAATTGCACTTGCATACACTGGGCCATGCCATCACGCCAGGTGGGAGCTGTTGCCTCATTCCTGAGCCGATGATGGGTGGTCACAAGTGTGGGAGGGACACACACAGAACAGCCAAGTGTTTCTTTTAAGCTCAGAGGCAACATTACCTGGTCACTAGCCCAGGACATTTTATTTAACCGCTCTTTCCTGCCCCTCATGCAGTAACTTCCGTCTTTTACAAACATTGCTGACCCCCTGCTACTCCAAGAATGGTCTGTTCTTTGCTGACCTGCCTGGGACCTCTTAGACAGCAGAGCCTCAGGCTGAACCCTAGGCAGACTAGACCTCACAAATCAGAATCTGTCTTTTAACAGGATTAACAGGCGAGAGGGCACGAGATAAAGTTGGAGAAACACTGTGTTCGAGCATCCTGTGCTGTAGTATTGATCATAATCCTTTTAATTATATCATCCAGTCAATGCCTTTAAACTAAAAATAAATAAGTTGGAGACTATATGCACAAATGACTTCCCGTAAGGATCGAGTTCACATCTCACATTACCGGCACTTGAGAGTTCAGAATTCAGCCTTATCACTTACTCCTTGTGTGAGGCTGGACAAATTATTCTCCAAGCTTCAGCTTCCCGAGCTATAGGGTGTGAAAAATCTCTGCCTCGCATACTTTACCAGGAGTACTGGAGTAATTATAAAAAGCAAATGATACATATGCAAAAAAATGTTTATAAATGTTTAGTACCATAGAAAAGCAACTTTTAAGAAAGGGGACCATCCTGACTCCACTGATAATAGAACAGGTACTTCTGAGAAGGTGATAGGATGGGTTTTGTTTCTAGAGAGAAGTTATTACCTGCCTCATGAAGCTTATGAGACAATGGAAGGCCTCTTCCATCTACCTCATTCTCCCTTCTGTGAAATGTCAAACTTTTTCTGATGGGGGCAGGGTATTGAGAGAAATACAATAAAATAAGTCAATCAGTAGGCTGGATGAAATACTTAAAAACATCTCTGCACACGCATTGATAAACTGGAAATAAAGTAAAACATGCCCAGAAGGCAAAACTAATTGAAAGTAAGAGCAATGAGAAATTACTAACATCTAAAACCAAATTTCAACCTGAGGACATTTGCTAAGAAAGGAAGAAAAGAGTGGGATCTCATGGGCATTCAGGGCACAAAGCACAGAAGGCAAAGGTTAGGACAAAGTCAAATGCAAGACTCCTCCTTGAAAAGTTGAAATTCCAAAGGGGCATACGATCAGCGAATGAATCACTGGCTCATGTGGTAATTCTATTTTTAATTTTTTGAGGAGCCTAATACTGTTTTTCCATAGTTGCTGCACCAATTGACATTCCCACCAAGAGTGCACAAGTGTTCCCTTTTCTCCACATTCTTGCCAACACTTGCTATTTCTTGTCTTTTTGATACTAGCCATTCTGACCAGTGTCAAGTGATATCTTGGTGTGGTATCGATTTGGATTTCCCTGATGATGAACGATGTTGAGCACCTTTCCATGGACCCATCGGCTATCTGTATGTTTTGGGAAAATGTCTCTCTTCTGCTCATTTTTTTAATCAAAAAAAGTTTCTTTTTCTTGGCTACAGAGTTTTATGAATTCTTTATATATTTAGGATATTACTCCCTTATCAGTTACATGATTTAAAAACATTGTCTCCCATTCCACAGATTGCCCTTGGGTTTTGTTAAAGATGGAAAAAATTCACTTTAAAATGTGAAGTCACAAAAAGGTTAAATGTAAAAGATGGATGTCAGGAAGTAAGGGATGGCAGATTTTTACCCTATTTGCAAGTCAATGATCTAAACTGCTTCAGTTTCATGGATGCTGGCAGAAGACATGGGGCCCCCGATCAGAGATAAAGGACTTTATTGCTCACAATGATAATGTAATCAGAGTATCAACATTTTCACATCCATTTTCCAAGTCTCAAATACCAGATTCTGTGAATATTAAATAGAAATTAGAAAGAAACTTAAAAAAAATTTCCTAAGGAAAAAATTCAAGTCTTCCCAACTGTATCTTTCTTTCTTGTGTGTTTCTTTTCCTCTCACACAGAATGCTTTGCTTTTAACGTTTCTGGTCAACAGTTGTGTGGGGGGACTTTCTCAACAGTAAGCAAGTCTTCATTCATCACCAGCTGGGTGTCCTCTGACTGAGCTCAATTCTGATGCTATTTACCTGGAGATAGTATCAGATCCCACAGATTTAAGGTCTCCGTACCACAAGACTGCCTCCATCCCACAGATATACTTCAGATATACTTCAGTTGGAAGCCTGGGTTATCACCTGTGCTTCTGACCAACCAGTTATTGATCGGAAGTTTCAATGACCCTCTCTATGGGTTTGATTTATTTGCTAGAGTGACTCACAGAACTCATAGAAACACTTGGGTTTATCAGTTTATTAAAGGACATAATAAAGGATACAGATGAATAGCTAGATGAAGAGATACTTGGGGGAGGTCTGGGAGGGTCCCAAGCACAAGAGCTTCTATCTTCGTGGAGTGAAATGCATCACCCCCTCACTCCCCACCCCACCCCTCGGTGTGGATGTGCTTGCTAACCTAGAAACTCTCTTGAGTCCTGTACTACTGGGATTTTATGGAGGCCTCTTGACATAAGAATGGATTAATTATTAACTCCATTTCTAACTCCTCTTCTCTTTCTGGAGGATGGATGATAAGGCTGAACTTCTAAACTCCTTTTTAAAATTTTTCTTAATGTTTTATTCTATTTTTGAGAGAGCGAGAGAGATAGTGTGAGCAGGGGACGGGTAGAGAGAGAGAGGGAGACGCAGAATCAGAAGGAGGCTCCAGGCTGCCAGCACGGAGTTCAACGCAGGGCTCAAACTCACGGACCATGAGATCATGAGCTGAGCCGAAGTCAGATGCTTAATCAACTGAGCCACCCAGGCACCCCTGAAATTCTAAGCTTCTAATCATGGCTTGGTCTTTCTGGTGAGCAGCCCCTGTCCAGGAGCCCACGCAGAGGTGCCTCATTAGAACAAAAGACGTTCCTAATGCTCTTACCACTTATGAATTAGCAAGGTTTTTTTTTTTCTTTTTAAATGTTTATTGCTTGAGAGAGAGAGAGAGAGAGAGCGAGAGAGAGCGAGCATGAACGGGGGAGGGACAAAGAGAGAGGGAGACACAAAATCTGAAGCAGGCTCCCGGCTCTGAGCTGTCAGCACAGAGCCCTCCCAACACGGAGTTCAAACTCATGAACCATGAGATCATGACCTGAGCCAAAGGCTATCGTGTGATTGTTGTGCCCGAATCATGAGTCCCAGAGACCTCCAAGGAGCCGGCACCGATGCAAGTACAAAAGGGTCTTTATTACAAGCTCGAGCAGGGGCTCACCAGCCTGCCGGTGTCATGGCAGCAAGGTGAAGCAAAGAACAATAACGAATAGGGTTTTTAAGGAGTAAGGGATGGGGGTGTTAGAGTACACGTAGCATCATCACATAAGCACCAATTACAATTACAGCTTTGACCATTCAGTGTCTGTGAGGTGTTCATTACTTTTGGTGGGACCCAATCATTACTCTTGAGAATCCTTTGAAAATGACCAATTATGAAGTGAGTTCAAAGGGCCCACGTGGGGTTCAGACAAGTGGTGAGAAATTGGCTAGTTTGTATCTGCAGTTCCCAGCCTTGACTCAGACCATAGGAATGTTTCTTTTTACTTTTAGGTTAGCTGAACTGAGGGCGGTCTGAGGATGGTTTTAGCCTTGAACAGTCTGAGGCTTTTCCTGGGGCTGGGACTGGGGCTACGTGCAGCCCGAGGTTACTCTTAATGGAGGACTTAATTTTTGGCTCTTCATGATTGGATGTGTTAAAGTTACTTTCGTGTTTCATTTTTGTATTAACTATAGCTTTTTACAGCCTAGTTAAGGTTTAACTTTATTATGGGGTTTACTCTGTAATTCACTTTACTTAACTGAGTGAGCCCCCCAGGCGCCCCTTTCCCTTTATTTTTTTTTATATAATATATTGTCAAGTTAGCTAACATACAGTGTGCACAGTGTGCTCTTGGTTTTGGGGGTAGCTTCCCGTGGTTCATTGCTTACATGCAACACCCAGGGCTCATCCCAACAAGGGCCGTCCTCAGTGCCCGTCACCCATTTTCCCCCTCCCCCCACATCAACCCTCAGTTTGTTCTGTGTATTTAAGAGTCTCTTATGGTTTGCCTCCCTCCCTCTCTGTAACTACTTTTTCCCCTTCTCTTTCCCCACAGGTAAATCACATCCTCCTGAAAATCCTATTGGTTTTCTTTTTTAAATGTTTATTTATTTTTGAGAGAGAGAGAGAGAAAGAGAGACTGAGCATGAGCTAGGGAGGGTCAGAGAGAGAGGGAGACAGAGCCTGATGTGGGGCTGAAACTCACAAACCACAAGATTAGGATCTGAGCCGAAGTGAGACCCTCAACAAACTGAGCCACCCAGGTGCCCATATAAAAGTTTATTTTAAATTTTTTTTTAATGTTTTATTTATTTCTAGGAGAGAGAGAGAGACACGTGAGCAGGGGAGGGTCAGAGAGAGAGGGAGTCACAGATTGAAACAGGCTCCAGCCTCTGAGCCGGCAGTCACCACAGAGCCCGACGCGGGGCTCCAACCCACGAACCGCGAGATCATGACCTAAGCGAAAGTCGGACGCTTAACCAACTAAGCCACCCAGGAGCCCCATAAAAGTTTATTTTAAAACACACAAATAAAAGGAATGATATACTGCTCTGTGCTGTAGGTCAGAAAACTCAATGTCGTTAAGATGTACTTTCTCCCCAGACTGATTTAGAGATTCAATGCAATCCCAATCAAAATTATAGCAGGCTTTTTTTAAACATCGAAAAACTGATTTCAAAAGTTACATAAAAATGTAAAGAATCTGCAGAGGCCAAAACAAAATTGGAGAAGAACAAAGTTGGAGAGCAAGCACTACCTAATTTCAAGCATTTTTATAAAGCTACAGTAAACAACAAAGCAATGTAATACTGACATAATAAGAGACAAATAGATCAATGGGACAAGGTAGAAAGTCCCCCAAAATAGATCCACATATGTATGAGCAATTAAAAAAAATTTTTTTAACATTTATTCATTTTTGAGAGACAGGGACAGAGTACAAGTGGGGGAGGGGCAGAAAGAGAAGGAGACACCGAATCCAAAGCACAGAGCCTAACACAGGACTCTAACCCACGAACCATGAGATCATGACCTGAGCCAAAGTCAGATGCTTAACAGACTGAGCCACCCAGGCATCCCAATGAGCAACTAATTTTTTACAAAATTGTAAAGGTATGCAGTGGAGAAAACCTAGTCTTTTCAAAACATGGTGCTGGGACAAATAACCATAGGAAAAATAAGCAAACAAAAGTTTAAAACTAAACAATATGAAAGAGTAAACTTTGATCCATACCTTATGTCATACACAGAAATTAACTCAAAGTGGATCGTAGATCTACACACAGATGTGTAGATGGTCTGAAAGAAAACCCAGGAGATAATCTGCCCTTTGGTTAGACAGAGGTTTCTTAGATTAATACCAAAAGCATTACCCACATAAGGGAAAAAATGGATAAATTGGGTTTCATCAAAATTAGGAAATTCTGCCTGTCCAAAGACACTGTAAAGGGAATAAAAAGATGAACTACACTCTGAGGGAAAATATTTCCAAATCATATTTAGTGAAATAAGCATATCTAGAATATATAAGGGGCACCTGGTGGCTCAGTCAATTAAGCATCCAACTTCCACTCAGGTCATGATCTCACAGTCCGTGGGTTCAAGCCCTGAGTCAGGCTCTTATGCTGACAGCTTGGATCCTGGAGCATGTTTCAGATTCTGTGTCTCCCTCTCTGCCCCTCCCCCCTCTTAAAAATAAACAGTTAAAAAATTAGAATATACAAATATTCCAAAACTCAATAACAAGAGAAGAGCCAATCCAATTAAAAAGTGGACAATATACTGGAAAGACCCTTCATCAATGAAAACCTAAGGGTGGCAAATAACACAGAAAAGATGTACAAACATCAATAGTTATTAAGAAGATGCACATTAACGGGGCACCTGGGTGGCTTAGTCGGTTAAGCGTCCGACTTTCGCTTAGGTCATGATCTCGCGGTTCGTGGGTTCGAGCCCCGTGTCAGGCTCTGTGCTGACTGCCAGCTCGGAGCCTGGAGCCTGTTTCAGTCTGTGACTCCCTCTCTCTCTGACCCTCCCCTGCTCACGCTGTCTCTCTCTCTCTCTCTTTTCTAGAAATAAAGAAAAAAATAAAAAATAAAAATAAAAAAAAGAAGATGCACATTAAAACCACCATGAGATAACATTACCTACCTACTTGAGTGGCTAAAATTAAAAGAAGACTTAATATACCAAATGTTGGACAGGAAGCAGAAAAACTGGAACTTACACACAGCTGATGGAAAATGGTTTGACAGTTTCTTAAGAAGTAAAATATATGCCTACCATATGCTCCAATCAATCCACTCTGAGATACCCACTCAAGAGATAAGAAAGCATATGTCCCTACAAAGATGTGTGCACGAATTTCCATATTTGTTTCAGCCCCAAACTGAAAATACACAAAGCAGCCATCAACAGGTGAATGGATAAAGTCATCATGATCTAACTATGCTGAGACAGGCTGAAAAAAATTGCACCCCGAAGACATTCCTGACGCCTGAAATGATGTTTACCTGATTTAAAAAGTCTTTTGTATATAGGATTAAGTTAAGGATTTTGAGGTGAAGAGAGAATCTTGGTTTGTTCAGAGGAGACTTAAATACCATCAGAAGTGACCTGAGAGTGACCCGCAGAGGGGCAGGTCATGTGACCCAGAGGCAGAGTCCCAAGGAAAGGAATGTAGACAGCCACCAGGAGCCAGCAAAGCCAGGGGATAATTTCTTTCCCAGAGCCCCGCGCGCGTTGTCTTACTAGATTTCCGACATTCGGTCCCCGGTACCGTGAGAGAATGAATACATTTCTGTTGCTCAGAGCCATTTAGTGGCAGTTTGCTACAGAAGTCCCAGGAAATAAAGGGATGAACACATGATCTGCACGAAATAATATGGCTAAATCTCAAAATAAGTATGCCAAGTGGAAGAAGCCAGGCAATAAAGAGTACATACTGCATGATTCTATCTATAGCAAATTCTAGAAAATGCAAAGCGTGGTTACAGAAAGCATATCCATGCTTGCCTGAGGGATAGGGGAGGGCAGAAACTAGATATTACAAACAGGCACCAGAAAACTTTTGGGAGTGATAGGTATGTTCATTTTCTTTTCTTTTCTTTTAACGTTTATTCGTTTTTGAGAGACAGAGTGCAAGCAGGGAAAGGGCAGAGAGAGAGGGAGACACAGAATCCCAAACAGGCTCCAGGCTCCCAGATGTCAGCACAGAGCCCAGCACAGGCTCAAATTCATGAACTGTGAGATCATAACCTGAGCTGAAATCAGATGCTTAATCGACTGAGCCACCCAGGCTCCCTTCATTTTCTTAATTGTGGTGATGGTTTTACAGGTATATATGTTTGCAATTTTATCAAAGTATACATTTTATGAGTTTTTCCTTAAGTTTATTTATTTATTTTGAAACAGAGAGAGAGTACAGGTGGGGCAGAGAGAGAGGGAAAGAGAGAGAATCCCAAGCAGGCTCTGCAATGACAGCACAGAGCCCAATGTGGGGCTCGAACTCATGAACTGTGAAATCATGACCTGAGATGAAACCAAGAGTCGGACACTTAACCAACTGTGCCACCCAGGCGCTCTGAACACATGACACTTTTAAGGTGTTATAAGAACATTATCATCGGGGCGCGTGGGTGGCTCAGTCAGTTGAGCGTCCGACTTCAGTTCAGATCATGATCTCACGGTTCATGGTTTCGAGCCCAACGTCAGGCTCTGTGCTGACAACTCAGAGCCTGGAGCCTGTTTGGGATTCTGTGTCTCCCTCTCTTTCTGCCCCTCCCCCACTCATGCTGTGTTTCTCTCTGTCTCAATAATAATAAACATTAAAAAATATATTTTAAAAATTTTTTAAAAAGATTATTATCATCAACATAAATCATACTCAAAAAAACTGGTTTTGAACAACTAAAGTCGATTGAAGACATTTTAGGGAAAGCAAAAATCTGAGAGAGTCTGTCATCAATAGACCCTCACTGAAGGATTAGTCTAAAGAATCGAAAGGAAGGGGAATTCAGTCAGAAGGTCTGAGAAGCAAGGAAACACAGCCCAAAAAGTGGCAAATACAGAGGTAATCTTTTCTTTAAAAACTACAAAACAAAATAGTGATGTCTTAATGGTTAAAAAGTCAAAATAGAATGTGCAGACAATGGAATATTATTGGTACAAAGTATACTAACAAAGCATACCATTATAAGTACAGTAAGCTAAGTAGTTGCAACAAGCACTGTATGTGGTCAACAAAACCTAATAGTGTTTACTATCCAGAACTTCACAGAAAACCTTTGCCAACCTCTGCCCTAAAAAAAGCACAAAAGTAACTGGAACGCTATTTCATTTTCCCTTTATAACCCAAAAGCCACTTGATCTTACAAAGCCACAATGTGACAAGAGAGGTCAGTGCCAGACTGCTTGAACTGCATGCATGAACACACAGCCATGTATCTGGGAAAATTCCAGACTCAGAAGGGGACTTCAGTATTGACCATGTTTCCCCACCATTAACATTTTACAAACTTCGAATATGGAAACATCACGTTGATTAAAAGAAAACCAAATCTGCCACCCTTGACCCATTAGCATGGCTCCTATACAAAACAAAAACAAAAACCAAACACAAAGCAAAAACAAACAAAAAAACCCCAAATGCAAAAAAATGAAGAAACCGCACACAGAAAATAATAAGTGTTGGCGAACATGTAGAGAAATGGAAGCCCTTGTGTACTGCTGATGGAAATATAAAATGGTGAGGCTGCTGTGGCAAACAGTATGGTGGTTGTTCAAAAAATTAAATATAGAATGACTGTATCATCCAGCAACGTGGAATTGCCATATATGGTTTGGCATATACCCCAAATAATTGAGAGCAGGGACTCAAAGAGAAAACCCATTATACCTATGTTATAGCAGCATTATTCACAATAGCCAAGAGATGGAAGCAACCTAAAGTGTCCATTCATGGATGAATGAATAGGCAAAATGTGACATGTTATATTATATTATTATTATATATAAGTATATTATATGTGATACTTATAATTATTATAATAATTATATTATTAATTAATTATAACATTATTAATCCTTTAAGAAAGGAATATTATTCATCCCTAAGCTGGAAAGAAATTTTGACACATACTACTACATAGGTTACCTTGAGAACATTATGCTAAGTGTGATAAGCCAGACACAAAGAACAAAGACTGTAGGAGCACCTGGGGGGGCTCAGTTGGTAAAGCATCTGACTTCAGCTCAGGTCACGATCTTGTGGTTCACAAGTTCAAGCCCTGTGTCGGGCTCTGTGCTGACAGCTCAGAGCCTGGAACTGCTCTGGATTCTGTGCCTCCCTTGCTCTCTGCCCCTACCCCACTCATGTTCTATCTCTCTTTGTCTCTCAAAAATGAATAAGTATTTAAAAAAAATAAGTGTAATTCCACTTATATGAAGTACCTAGAGGGGTCAGATTCACAGAGACAGAAAACAGAATGGTGGTTGCCAGGGGCGGGGGAAGGAGGGAATAAGGAATTAGTGTTTAAAGGGTATAGAGCTTAATTTTGCAAGATAGAAAGGTCCTGGAGATGGGTGGTGGTGGTGGCTGTATGGATGACTGTATGTGACATGAATGGACTTAATGCCACTGAACTGTACATTTGAAAATGGTCAAAATGGTACATTTTATGTCATGTATATTTTACCACAATAAGAAATAACCAAGATGGAATGTAAAGATGTGGCAACAATGACGAGTACGTTAGGAACAGGTGCTCAGCAAGGGCATGTTCCTTGCACGGTCCAGTGGGAAGATGGGGATGTCCTATAACTTTAGAAGCTGTTAACTTATATATCATGTTGTGATTTGCCTATAGTTACTATAGAAAGTAGAAATACAATGTGTAACTTTCAAATAGTAAAGGGGAAAAATTGGATTGAGGAAAAAAATACTTTATCCATAAAGAGATGAGAAAAAAGGGAAGGAAGCAGAAAAATAGAATACGTGAAAGTAAATTTGAATGTTGAGGGAAAGAACTCGGGAGGAAGAGTGAGGATTCCAGGGAAGAATGGGAAATGGGGAAGGGTCTCAGGTGGGGGTTCCAGGGTGGATCAGAGCACACAGGGAAGGGGTAGGGTGGGAGGCGGTCTCCACCAAGGAGGAGAGACCAGGGAGTTGAATTGCACAGATGCACATTGGCTTGTGGGCATGGTCCCTGGACCATAACCTTTAGGGGGCAAGGGCATCAGCCCAGAGTGAGAGGAAGGGTGAGGGGTGTGAGAAGGCTCAGAAGTTCTGCTCACAAAGGGCAAAAGTACTACGAATGGAACGAGAGATGAACTCACCTTTTCACAATGGGGCCTCGTTTCTAGAATCCTGCTTCCAGACCTTCGAGACACTTAGAACTACAGCTGAGCCTGACTCAAAGTGATAAAATAGGAAACGAAAATTTCCATTTCATTTTTGCTTCATGAGCCATCCAACCTTCCTGTTTTGCAAATAGTCCTGTCGAATTAAGTCATAGAATTATGGAAGCTTGGTATGGTCGAGCTTAGAGGAAATTGGAAATCATTATTACAGATGAGAAAGTCCCAGAAATATTAATCCAATTCTCTTCCCCAGACCTCTGCTTTATTAATTTTATTTACAAAGAAGACTGTGGTAATACAAGATGATGAGCAGTTAGCATTTCTGCAGGATATATTTTCATTGCATTAAAACTTAAAATAAGGGGCACTTGGGTGTCTCAGTTGGTTAAGAGCCAAACCCTTGATTTTGCTCAGGTTAAGACCCAGGGTCATGGGATCCAGCCCCGCTGAGACCATGAGCCTGCTTGGGATTCTCTCTCTCTCTCCCTCTCTTTTTGCCCTTCTCCCACTCCCACTCTCTCTCTCAAAATAAATAAATGAACTTTAAAAAAAACGTAAAATACAATTTGCCATTTTAACCACTTTTTAGTGTCCACTTCAAGACATTAAGCATGTACACATTGTTGTATAACCATGGCCACTCTCCATCTCCAGAACTTTTCCCTCCTCCCAAATTGAAGCTCTGTGCCCATTAAGCAGGATTAAAGAAGATGTCATTCTCTCTCTCTCTCTCTCTCTTGAGTTTTTTATTTTGAGAGAGACAGAGAGAGCATGAGCTGGGCAGGGGGAAAGACAGAGGGAGACTCCCAAGCAGATTCCAAGCAGTCAGCATGCAAAGCCAGACACAAGGCTGGAACTCAAGAAACTGTGAGATCTTGATCTGAGCCCAAATCAAGACCCTCCCAGGTGCCCCAAACAGGATGTCATTCTCAACCCACACTTTGACTGGTTCAACAGCATCATGTGCATAACAACAGCATCTGGGGCCCACTGGAAGCCTTCCTCACTTATTTTTAGAAAACTTTGAGGGGGGGGTGATCCTCAGGTACTCACAAAGCAATTTGCTTGCTTCATCTCCCCACCTCACCTTCCTCTGCCTCTTGTCTTATGGAAGGACCCAGGATCCACTTTCAATGATCGCCCGACAGCAGGACACTGACCTCGGAGCCCCAACGCTTTCAGGACCTGGGATGTCAGGGTATTATCTGAGTCTGCGCAAAAGACAGGAACGGGCTTTGTCATCAGCTTTCACATCTGGAGCACCACTTAGCTCTGCCTGCATCCGGAGTCTGTTCTTAAAGAGACCTTTCAAGTTCAAGGCTTCGTGCTCTTGCTCAAGACCCCTTCACCTGCCTCAGTTTTTCAACTGCCAATTCATCCTTTCCTTTTTTTATTTTTTATGCTTCCTCCCCAACCACAGCCTCTTCTGTCCACCTCTGTTACAGATACAATGTCCGGTTGTGTATTAGTGGAGGCAAACTGCCGTGCGCAGGACTATGTCTCTGTGTGTGCATGTTGAGTGGGAGAGGGAGATGGAGATGGGGAGACAGGCAAGTTGTCACATACCCTGAGGAGCCAACCCAAAAAACCAACAATGCCCGGTCACACATTAATCACCCCTGGGACCAGTTGCATTAGGCTCTCAAAACTTAATCTCCGTAAGCAAGATAAATTGAGTTGTCTAGTGCATGGTCTTGAAGAGCTCCCTGTGCTCAGAAAGCTGATGGCAATCAGCTAGCACTTCCATTGTGAGCAACACTGTTTTTTATATTGTTTCCCTCACTATAAAATTAAATGGTGTTGTCCACCACCTCCCCGCCCCGAGATCACTTTCAACAGCACTGTATTCAGATGCTAGAAAAGTTGATGTTTGTAAGATAAGAAAAAAAAAGAAAGAAAGAAAATCGCAGACTATTAGGACTGGAATATGCCTTTAGAGATCAACAATACAATCTCCAAATTTTATGTGGCAAAAGAGTTTATTGATGTAAATTTAAAACAAATTTTCAATTTCAGTATAATTGATGCACAGTGTTATTCAGGTTTCAGGTGTACACTATAGTGATTCCACAATTCTGTACATTAGTGCTCAACATAAGTGTAGTCTTTTTTTTTAATTCTTATTTATTTATTTTGAGAGAGAGAGGGAGAGAGAGAAAGAGAGAGAGAGAGAGAGAGAGAGAATGGGCAGAGGAGGGGTGGAGAGGGGGAGAGAGAGAATCCCAAGTGGATTCCTTGATACCAGCTCAGAGCTGGACACGAGGCTCAAACCCACCAACCAAGAGATCCTGACATGAGCCAAAACCAAGAGTCAGATGCCTAACCTGAAACACATGTAGTTTTAATCGTCCTCACCGATTTTACCCGCCCACCTCCCCTCTGGTAACCAGGCTTTAGGTGACTTTAAAATTGAGACCATGTGGCTGGTCTTTTGATACAAATCAAATGTTCTTTTCAGTACTTCACTCTGTTGCCTAAATTTCAGATCTTTGATGTGAAGCAGTGATTCTCAACCATATTTTAATTATTATCCCTTCACCCAGAACCTTTTTAAGCCTTTTTCCCCCCGTGACATTGAAATACCAGAGATAATCTGTATATATGTTTATTTATTATATGTGTGTATGCGCTTTCTACATAAAAAAGAGGACGCTTTATTTCACCTCTTCACTGAAAATGCATGTGTTAAAGTGATACAGGGTGAGGCAACGGTGTGATTCTGAAAAACACCACCACCAAAAAACAAACAAAAAACTATTTTATGTCAGGGCACTTTCAGCTGCAAATAGTAGAAAATTCAACCAGAAGTTGCTTAAACAATAGGGAAAAGTGTGTATTCCACATAACAAGAAATGTGTAGGTAGGAATTTCAAACTTAGTCCTTTATTCTACGGTAAGCTTATATACTTTTAAAAATGTTTTAAGTTTACTAATTTATTTTGAGAGAGACAGAGAGAGCCAATGGGGGAGGGCCAGAGACAGAGAGAGAGAGAGAATCAGTCCCAAGCAGGCTCCATCCACACTGTCAACATAGGGCCCAACCCTGAGCTTGAACTCATGAACTGTGAGATCATGACCTGAGCCAAAACTAAGAGTTGGACAGTTAACCGACAGAGCTGCCTGGGCGCCCCTACATCCCTTTTAATTAATAGACTTATTTTTGAGAAGTTCTAGGTTTACAGAAAAGTTGAGATGAAAGTACATGTACTCCCTCCTCTAAGCCCCTAATGGTTACCCTAGTTATTTGCTTTTATCATTTAATTTTATTTTTTCAGCATGATAAGTGTACTCTTTAATCCCCATCCAGTTTCCCTCATCTCCCCACCCTATCCCCCTCTGTAACCATCAGTTTGTTCTCTATCATTAAAGAGTTTGCCTCTTGGTTGGTCTCTTTCTCTCTTTGTTTTTTTTTGTTTTTCCTTTGCTCCTATGTTTTGTTTCTTAAATTCCACACGTAAGTGAAATCATATGGTACCGGTCCTTCTCTGACTTATTTTGCTTGGAATTATACTTTGTAGCTCCATCCATGTTGTTGCATGGATTTCATTCCTTTTTATGACTCAGTAATATTCCATTGTATGTATATATATCATATCTTCTTTACCATTCATCAACCAATGGACACTTGGGCTGATTCCATAACTTGCCTATTATAAATAATTCTGCAATAAATATAGGAGTGCTTGTATCCCTTTGAATTAGTGTCTTTGTGTTTGGGGTTTAAATATCCAGCAGTGCAATTACTAGATCATAGGGTAATTCTATTTTTAAGTTTTTGAGGAACCTCCACACTGTTTTCCACAGTGGCTGCACCAGTTTGCATTCCCACCAACAGTGCCTGAGCATTCCTTTTTGTCCACATCCTTGCCAATATTTGTTGTTTCTTGTGCTGTTGATTTTAGCCATTCCGACAGGTATGAGGTGATATCTCATTGTGGTTTTGATTTGTATATCCCTGATGATCAGTGATGTTGAGCATCTTTTTATGTGTCTGTTGGCCATCTGGATGTCTTCTTTGGAGACATCTGCTCGTGTCTTCTGTAATTTTGTAATTGGATTTTGTAATTGGATTATTTGTGTTCTGGGTACTGAGTTGTATCATTCTTTATATATTTTGGGTACTAACCCTTTATCAGATATGTCATTTGCAAATATCTTCTCCCAATTACCCCTTTTATTAACATCTTGCATTGCTGTGGTTCATTTGCTGTAAACAGTACACCAATGTTAACACATTATTATTGACTAAAATCCATAATTCACATTAGGGTTCGCACTTAGTGTTATATATTCTGTGAGTTTTGACAGATGTATAATGATACATAGTCATCATTACAGTATCATACTGAATAGTTTCACTGTCCTAAAAATGTCCTGTGCTTCATCTATTAATCTCCCCTCTCCAAAAACCCCTGTCAACCACCGATCTTTTTATTGTCTCAATAGTTTTGCCTTTTCCAGAATCTCATATACACAGAGTCATACAGGATGCAGACTTTTCAGATTGGCTTCTTTCACTAAGCAATATGCATTTCAGATTTCTCCACATTACGGCACCTAGGTGGCTCAGTTTGTTAAGCGTCTGACTTTTGATCTCAACTTGGATCTTGATCTCAGGTTCATAAGTTGAATTTCCGTGCTTGGCTCCACGCTGGGCATGGAGCCTACTTAAACAAAAAAAAAGATTTCTCTATGTCTTTTCGTGACTTGATAGTGCATTTCTTCTTTTTTTTTTTTTTTTTTAACTTTTTTTAATGTTTATCTTTGAGAGAGAGACAGGATGTGAGTGGGGGAGAGGCAGAGAGAAAGGGGGAGACACAGAATGCAAAGCAGGCTCCAGGCTCTGAGCTGTCAGCACAGAGCCCAATGAGGGGTCTGAACTCACAAACCACAAGATCATGACCAGAGCTGAAGTCAGACACTTAACTGACTGAGCCACCGAGCACCCCAGAGAGCCCCTTTCTTTTTATTACCAAATAATATTCCATTGCCTGGATGTCCACCATTTGTTTCTCCATTCACCAACCAAAGGACATCTGCCTTACCTCCAAGTCTTGACAAATATGAATAAAACTGCTGTAGACATTCATATGCAAGTTTTCATGTGTATGTAAGTTTTCAAGTCGTTTGGGTAAATACCAAACACTGTTGTGGGATCATATAGTAAGAGCGTGTTTAGTTTTGTAAGACACTTCCCAACTGTCTTCCAAAGTGGCCGCACCACTTTGCACCCTTGCCAGTAAGGAGAGTTCTTCTTCCACATCCTCATCAGCTTTGGATTTTAGCCATGCTCAGAGACATGCAGCGCTATCTTATTATTTTCATTTGCAGTCCCTAATGTCAGATGATGTAAAACGTCTTTTCACATGCTTCTTCACCACATGTATATCTTCTTTCTTGAGGTATCTGTTCATATATTTGGCTCATTTTTAAATCGGGCTGTTTCTTTTCTTATTGTTGAGTTTTAAGAGTTCTTTGTATATTTTAGATAACACTGTTTGGTAAGAAGTGTCTTTTGCAAATATTTTCTGCCAGTCTATGCTTGTCTTTTTACTATCTTTATAGCATCTTTCACAGGGTAGACATTGTTTTGATTCGAATGAAGTCCTAATTATCTCTTTTTTCTTTTCACAGATTGTACTTTTTGCGTTGTATTTAAAAACTTATCACTGAACCCAAGGTCACCTAGACTTTCTCTTGTTATCTTCTAGCAGTTTCACACATTTGCATTTTACATTTAGGTCTACGACACATTGTAGGTCTTATTATTATTATTATTATTATTATTCTCTGCAAGTTTCTGTTTTAATTATTGCACTGTTGACTGTTCTCCATTTTACACTATAAATGGCACTCTGAGAATTAGATTTTCCTCTTTACTTTTTTAAAGAATATTTTTAATCATTTTTATTTATTATTGAGAGACAGAGAGAGACAGAGCATGAGCATGAGAGGGGCAGAGAGAGGGGAAGACACAATGTGAAGAAGGCTCCAGGCTCTGAGCTGTCAGCACAGAGCCTGACACAGGGCTTGAACCTACAAACCATGAGATCATGACCTGAGCCAAAGTCAGACGCCTAACCGACTGAGCCATACAGGCGCCCCTCCTTTTACTTCCTATCCCACAGGTTCTCCTGATTCCTTCCATAGGCGTTTTTCCTACAGTAATCCTTGTATAACATCTGTATTATTTGGACTCAGGCAGTGACTTCTTTCTCATGAGCATATGATGCAATTAGTAAGATTCCTAATTTTCAACTGAGGAATAGGTCAGGCCCTAAAAGAAACTAACTTAGTATGTGTCTAACTCAATATGTATTACCCAACCCCAGTGAAGGTGCACAGCTAAAAAGCTGTGAAGTTCAGAAAATGCCCTCAAATGGACCATTCTGAGAAAGCACAGTGCTCTAAGTGGGCTTCAGCCGGTGCCGCGCTATTCATGAAGTTGCCCTCGCCCTTTGTAGTCTGACACACATGGTGACAGGTGGGGAAACTACAAATAGCCTTGGGCTAAGAATGGAAAAAATGATAAGCTGGGGCCAAGGCTTTGAAAGTGACTTAATGACAGGAATGCAAGGGGTAGGCCTGACTCTCCAGACGAATGTGTTACAGGTCTCCCAAAGAACCTTCGAGTGCGGAGAGCTTTGGCCACAACCCACCCTCAGGCTGCCTGCTTAGACAAGGGTCGTAAACTATGAGCCTCAGTTCTGTGATGGTGCTGGGATCCATGAGTCCATACACCGTGTCTCAGAAATACCGGCTTCTTTAAAAGAACATCCGTCTTTGTCATTACACCAGACTGAACCACTTTAACTGCACATTTCCCGGGCTGATCACGCTGTGCTGCTTCTTGCTGGGTTTTGATGCTATGAGAGAGTGGAAAGCAGCTTAACTCACCTGTCAGCTGGATCAGATTACCTGAAGGCCAAGTAAAAGGCCACAGATGGGGGTTTAAGAGCTCTGGGTTTTAATCCCAGCTCCACTTGTCTGCTCATTGAACACTTTTGGCATTTTGATTTCCTCATCTTTAAAATTGGGATATGAGCTGGCTTTACTGGGAAGATGGCTATGAGTAATTAATGAACCAGCACACTTGGTGCTCTGTAAATTATTCCCCAGATGAACACATGAACTATAAGCCTCCCTTGGCTTCACCCTGCCCATACTTTCCTCAAACTGTGTGATGATGAAGCCACATGAGCCCTAAGAGAGGTTCCGTTCCAAAATTGGTCATTTTGGCCACTGCAACTCAAAACATGGCGGTGGTTCTCAAACCTGTGCGAGACAGAATCACCTAGAGGGTCTGCTAGAACACGGATTGGGGCCCAAGACTGGGCGTTTCTAACACGTTCCCAGGTGTCACTGCTGCTAGTCTCCTGGGACCTCACACCTGAGAACCACTGGCTGGTGGTAGCTGAGAAAACCCTGGCAGAAGCAGAGTTGGTGGATAAAGCATACCGGTAACCTGGCCTACTTCCAGAGTATCTGTGCAGTCCCACCGGCCGCCTACCTCCCCCCCCCGCCCCCCGACCCCAAGGGCCTCATGCACGGTTAACGCCTTGCTGTCACCAACCACTTGAATTTCTTCATTTTTGAACGAGACCCTGCATTTTCATTTTGCATTGTGTCCCCTAAATTAGGTAGTAGCCAGTCCTATTTATAGTTTGGGTCTTACAAATAAACTTTGGATGAATGAACAAGGCTCATTTTGAAAAACCACCTTAAAAACTACTAAGAAACTTTAAGCTGCTTCTACACCTGTAAGGACACAAGTCTAAACCAATCTGACTCCATGACAGGCTTTAAGTTTCCCCCCTAAACTAGAAGGTCTAAGTTCCAGCTTCCCCGAAGCTATCAGGCAGTTACACATTGCCCAAGGCAGGAGAAACCACCCTTGCAACACCCAGTCAGGAAAGGCCAGCGACCACCCTCCACATTACTGAGGGAGAGGCCTATAGATAGAAACTACAGATAGGACCCTGTTACCTAATGTTAAAGTTAACCTGTTAGTCGCCGAACAAGACCCTAGGCTCGCTCTGTGATTGGTTGAATTTAAAGGTACTCTAAACTTTGTAATTGGATCCCGCCAAAAGTAACGAATACTCTAGACAATCTGTATGGTTAAACCCGCTGTCAATGAGGTTGAATAATTATGATTGGATCACTGTTCCCATGCCACAACTTCTGTAACTCCCCCATCATAAACCCCATAAAAACCCTACTCCTCCATTGTTCGGGGCTCTCAGCACGGATCCACTGCATTGGTGAGGTCTGGGAGCCCGAGCTTAAGCCCGAATAAACTCCCTTTGCTTTTGCATACATGACTCGGACTCCTTGGTGGTCTTGGGATTTTGGGGAGATCACGATCTGGGCATAACACACCCAACAAAATGGGCTTCTTTAGAAACTGTTCTTTTAGTGACAGGCGTTTTGCCCGTCTGCTAATCCACCAGCAGCGTCTAGAAGGCAAGCTCTCCAGCCTGTCCAAAACTCAGCAGGGTGAGAGATCCAGTGTCATTCACTGTCTGTTAGGGCCTCTCCCTACTCGGTTGCTCCCTCTTCTCTGCACACCCAGTGGGCTTTCCTCACTGCCCCAGGCAGAAACGCTTTAACAGACTCTAGCAGGAATGTCTGCATGTCAAAAGAATACCTCCAGGGAGAAAGCAATATTATTATCTAAATATGCGTATTCTTCTAGAAGAGAGGCCTTCGTCCTTTGAATCGTAGCACCCAGAGCACTACCTTCCAGCCTGTCTCACACGAGATCTTACCTGTAAGAGGAGAGATCCTTTAGGGGCCTAACCTGAAAGCTCACTCAAGCGAGACCAACAGTATAACTAAGCCAACCGTTAGCAGAGTCAGGGTTAGGCAAGCAAAATGAAGACACCCATTTCTTTTTTTAGGATGGGACTTCCTACACTGGCATACCTCTTGACTTGTTTTCCTTTGGCCAGAGCTGATAATAGTACACGGGTTTTATATAGTCCTGCCCCTGTGCACGTCGACAGTGTAGGGAAGCATAAAGCCCAGAATCCATTTATTTCACTTCCCTAGGATACCTGGCATTTACCTAATAGAAACACACAACCTAGACAAGCTTGGCAAAGAAGACAGACAGAATGGGAGACTGAAAGAGCCATGGTCTGAATTAAGATTTTATCACTGTCTGAGGAAGATTCTCGGTCTCAAAGTGGTAGCCAGGGGACTTGTGGGCACACTCACTGAGAATGGAGTGATTCGGCCAATCCTGAGACACCAGGCCCAGTGAGGGGTGACTGGAAAGATGAGACGTTAACAGGCTAGAAAGGAAGGAACTGGTTAGCTCTCATCTAACATGGAGAAGACACTCAAAAAAATACCCAACTATTCAACCTTGTTTTCCTCTGAGGGACATGTGCACAGGGCCCCGCTGTTTGTATACAAGGGGACTTCTATGCCATTTAGAAAGAGGTCCTCTTCCTCAGGACACTTTGCAGCCAACGACCAAGAAATGTCTCCCATCAGCATGTCAGCTTGTGGTCCCCTGAAGTAAATGGCCCTCCCTGGTACTGTGTTTGCACAACTTAGCCAGCCTTTAGACACAGGCCCCCTCTAGGGATCTGGGGTCTTGGAGGGTTTGACAGATGTGTCTTTTAGCTACTCTCTCCTCGGGGATGGTATCTGCAGATCATTGCCGAGAAATGAGATTACTGCGCATTGACCTTTGTGTGGTTGTGGAATAAGGACTCAAAAGAGCACAGAATTGCTGTGAATCATTACTTCCTCCCAGGATGATTGTCGGATCCCACCCACTTCCTGCGGAGAATGAACAATCCCACTTAGACTGACCTTCCCAAAGAGCAGCACCAAACACATTACTTCCTCCCTTCAAAACCTTTCTGTGGTTACCATTGTTTGCCTGATTAACCACAACCTTTTACCCAGCACTATAGTACTTTTCACTCAGAAAACCCCAGTTTGCTGCAACCCACATGCAAGACAAGATTGGCTGGATCTACCCTGACCCTTTTCTTCTCATTGGTTTTGCTCCTACAATTCATTCCACCCATCTTGCCTGGACTCACCAACATCTGGCTTGTTCTTTAGGGTCCATATGGGGCACTGGAACCATATGAAGTCTGCCCTAATCACCTCCTATCAGATATAATTATTCATCCTGCCATTGAGAAATTACTTCTCTTTCTCTATATGGTCATATAGAAATCTGTGTTCTTGGCTCAGTTGGTTAAGCGTCTAACTTCGACTCAGGTCATGATCTCACGGTTCGTGGGTTCAAGCCCCGCATAAGGATCTGTGCTGACAGCTCAGAGCCTGGAGCCTGCTTCAGATTCTGTATCTCCCTCTCTCTCTGACCCTCCTCTGCTCACACTGTCTCTTTCTCTCTCAGAAATAAATAAAAACATTAAAAAAATTTTTTAAAAGAAATCTGTGTTCTTGCCATGCTTTAGCCACCATATTTTGCCATGGATCATCGATTCTCTGTAAGGTGGAAGCTATCTAGCTTTTCTTTATCTCTCCTGGTTGGTCGGTGATTTATCTACTTCTTCGGGAGGCAGGATACTTGTGCAGAATGCCTTGCTCTCTGGGAAGACCACAGTGCATTCTATTCACCCATTAATCAACCACTGAACACACATTTTTAAAAATATTTTTTTATTTTTGGGGGGAAGAGCCCAAGTAGGGGAGGGGCATAAAGAGAGGGACAGAAGATCTGAAGCAGGCTCTGGGCTGACAGGCTGACAATAGCAAGACCAATGTGGGGCTCAGACTCATGAACTGCAAGATCATCACCTGATCTGGAACCAGACACTCAACAGACTGAACCCCCCAGGTGCCCCACAACACACACTTATTGAGAGCTACACTGTGCTAGGCCTTGATACTACTTTTGTATTCAATTCCCTTATCAAAACCAAGACAATTTAACTAAAAGGAAAGATAATTTAACAGGGGCAATATAAAATTATAACAATATAAACATACAAAGGCAGACAGAAAACGTATCTTAGCATATGGTTTCTTGTTTTTATTTGATAAATTTTTATTCATTTTTGTTTTGGTCAACCCAAGTTTTTTTTTTTAAAGTTTATTTATTTATTTTGAAAGAGAGCACATGTGTGCATGCATGTACACACACAGCGGAGGGGCAGAGAGAGAGGAGGTAGAAAATCCCAAGCAGGTTCCAAGCTATCAGCACAGAGCCCAACGCGGGGCTCCAACTCATGACTTGAGCTGAGATCAAGAGTTGGACGCTTAACCGACTAAGCTATCCAGGTGCCTTTGGTCAACCCAAGTTCTTAAATTGTTGGGGTTTTTTAAAAACTTTTTATTTTTAAGCAATCTCCACACCCAATGTGGGGCTCAAACCCACAATCCCAGTATTGAGAGTCTCACTCTCTATCGACTGAGTCAGCCAGGACCCCCACCAAGTTCTTAAGTTTCAAGAAAATTATTAAAAAAGCTAAAGTGAAACAATTCTATCCATTAAATTATCACTTCCTGAAAGTTAAAAAACCAGTCACTATTCTTTGAGTTTTCCAGCAGAACACCTAAATTCAGCACAGGGAATCACAGGGTTTTTGCAGGAGCATAGACTGAGACCCACTGCAGGAGGTGGGCTCTACATGATATTTGTGGAGAATGTAAGACACTTTCCAAAAGAAGGTGACCAAAAATAGAAGCCAGAATCAAAATTCAATCAAACCAAGTCATAAGAGGATTAAAAATCTATATCAGTACGTCTGCACTTGGGAAACATGTATCATCCAAGCCAACAAAATATTACTTTGGTTCCAGCCAAGGGTTGGCTTTTATTCTACAGCACAGGGATGGCTGAACACACCACTCACCTCTGAAGTTGTGTGCTTTTCAAAAGGTGTCCAAGCATACTGGGCATTAACAGCACCACTTGTACCAAAGCTGTATGGAAGGGAAATCTGGCCACAAGTTATGATTCTTTTTTAATTAATTAATTTATTTTTTATTTTTTATAGTTTATTGTCAAGTTGGTTTCCATATAGCACCCAGTGCTCATCCCAACAAGTGCCCTCCTCCATGCCCATCACCCCCCTTCCCCTCCCCCCTAGCCTCATCAGCCCTCAGTTTGTTCTTGGTATTCAAGAGTCTCTCATGGTTTGCCTCCCTCCCTCTCCCCAACTATTTTTTCTCCTTTTCCTCCCCCATGGTCCTCCATTAAGTTTCTCCTGTTCCACTTATAAGTGAAAACATATGGTATCTGTCCTTCTCTGCTTGACTTATTTCATTCAACATAACACCCTCGAGTTCCATCCACCTTGCTACACATGGCCTGATTTCATTCTTTCTCATTGCCATGTAGTATTCCATCGTATAGATAAACCACATCTTCTTGATCCATTTGTCAGTTGATGGACATTTGGGCTCTTTCCATGTTTTGGCTATTGTTGAGAGAGCTGCTATGAACATTGGGGTACATGTGCTCCTATGCATCAGCACTCCTGCATCCCTTGGGTCAATTCCTAGCAGTGCTATTGCTAGGTCATAGGGGAGTTCTAGTGTTAATTTTTTGAGGAACCTCCACACTGTTTTCCAGAGGGGCTGCACCAGTTTACATTCCCACCAACAGCACAAGTTACACTTCTGAAGCCTCTTGTCCTGTAACAGTTTTTTCTCCTCCGAGTCAGAACCTAATACATTTCTATTAAAAGTTCTTAGGCTGCAACAGGGGCACCTGGGTGGCTTAGTCGTGCTAAGCATTCGACTTTGGCTCAGGTCATGAGCTCACGGTTCGTGGGTTCAAGCCCCGCATTGGGCTCTGTGCTGACAGCTCAGAGCCTGGAGCCTGCTTCAGATTCTGTGTCTGCCTCTCTCTCCCCCACCTCGCTTGTGCTCTGACTCTCTCTGTCTTTCAAAAAGTGAATAAACACTTAAAAAGAAAAAAGGGTCTTACGCTGCAATAGCTTTGAAACTCAAAGGTATGCCTCTGTATACAGAAGATGTCCTGAAGGGAGAATTCTCACAAATTGTGCCCAATTCCTATTGCCACAGTTGAACAGTGTATTAGAGAAATGAGGACAGGGTGAGAGAACACAGTACACCTGGCTTGTGTATAGCTCCTGAGAGAATAAAAGCAAATTCTATCTTCCAGTTCTCCCAGAGGAAAGGTTGAAGATGTTGGGGAAGTTGGAAGCTAATCTGTGTTGTCTTTTGGGAGGCAAAGGAAAGTTAGCTGTGTTCACATCAAATGAAGGCAATGTCTGGCATTTCCAAAAGAGTCAAAACAAGAATAATCTAAATCCTAAAATCACATCGAGTTGGTGGATCACATCTTCCTTGGTGCTTAGGGACTAGAAGAAAGTTTTAATTTCTTACTCTTTTTGATAGCAATGAGACTTCATATCTGAAAGCATGTCTTCCTTATGCAACTCATTATAACGATGTTTAAAATATCAGGTAACCAAATTGCTGTCTCACCGTGTCACCTGCTGATTTTAAACTGCTCTTACATTCAGACCCAAAGGGTTAGCTGAGGCGACCGGAAGAATGTTGAGTCTGTTTTCTGTGTCATCCCTCTGCCAACCAGATTCTGCCCTTGTCCCTGTGAGCTGAGCCAAAAGGGAGAACAATATTTTGCATACAGCTTTTCAGGAGATGATTATCTCATCCTAACATACTGCTGGAGTTGAAACGAAAATTGCAATTCTGTGTTTTTGCGTGAAAGAGCCACTAATGAATGGTTTTTTTGTTTTCATAAACAAACATAAAAAAATCTGGCTGCAACATTGCAAAAGGCAGGGAGAGTGAAAAGAGGAGCCATATAAAGTGCAGCATGAAGAATGCTTCTCCACCATGACCGCCATACACCATCATTTGTTCATAGGGTAGCCGGAAAATCTGTTGTTCAAACTGGGACACGTCAGAAAGCGAAGCAGAAGGCTGTCAATAGCGGTGTTGGGGACCACTACCCTATTCATCCGACACTCCACACACCCAGACCATGTTTCGTGTTGGAGATCCCGAGGGGCCCAAAATGGAATTCCTTCCTATGAGGCTGAAATTTAGTTGGGGAGACAAGATAATTTACAGAAAAGAAATACACCACGAGGCAACTAAATTGGGTGCACTGACAATAAGAAGGTCATTCTTAAAGGCTGAGAAAGGTTTTGCGGAAGAGGTCTAACCTGGTCTGCATTTTTTTTTTTATTAGTTATTCAATCTTACTTGAAATATAAATTGCATTGTTGTTTTGCTCTTCTTGACACTCCTGCGGACATAGCTCAGTTGCTCCTCAGGGCAACCTGGAGAGATGGGTGAGGCGGGCGCCGCCTCTCTCTCTCACAGGTGAAGCAGGAGGAGCCAAGGAGATGGGTTTGCCAGCCAACATCACTGCTTGGGAAAGACAGGATGGAGAACAGAAGTCAGGTGCTTTGTTCAGGGTCTGGTGCCCCCCATTATGCCTCTCAGCATGGAGCAGGCAACATGGTCCCCAGATTTCTGGTAGCAAGCGTGCAATGTTAGAAACAATCTCTTACTGAGTTTGTCTAGAAAACAACTCCAGTAGATAATGGGAGATAATGTTAAAACCCCTGTTTGGGAAGGGGTAAAATTATGAAAAGTCTTGATTGCTTAGCTAAAACTCTTTTTTTAATATAATTTTTTAAGTTTATTTATTTATTTCAAGAGAGAGAGATAGAGACAGAGACAGAGAGAGAGAGGGACAGCATGAGTGGGGAAGGGGCAGAGAGAGACAGAATCCCAAGCAGGTTCTGTGCTGCTGGAGTAGAGCCTGATGCGGGCTCCAAACCCATGAAGCCTTGAGATCATGACCTGAGCCGAAGCCGAGAGTCAGATGCTAAAGTGACTGAGCCACCCAGGTGCCCCCTCTGAGCTAAAATTCTTAAATGCAAGCTCCTATCACTTCCTCGTGTGCCGAGGAAGTGACACATGTAAAGTCATGTGGCATTTTAGGATGACTCCCCAAGGAGCTGCAAAGCAGGAAGAAACTAGAATCCAAACAGACTGTAGTACTCTAGCGTGGAGTGTTGTGCTATA